>NC_061095.1:20495945-20505945 GCF_015104395.2 Macrobrachium nipponense | reverse complement strand
TATATCTATATATATATAGATATATAGATAATAGATATATTATATATATATATATATTTCTAACGTGGTCAAATGACACTCGTTTAAACAAATAAAAAAAACATCTAACTTGTAACGTGGCCTACCTTATCATGTTGAATGCCATCTCTGAAGTTAGCTGAAAATCAAAGTTTCAAACTAGGCTAATATAAACCCTTGCTGTTACAAAAATATACTTTTTGTTTCCCAAAATTAGCTAACATGAAAATGGAATAAAATGAGTTAAGCATGACTCTAAAAAGAAACGTTAAACTATCATATTCCTCTCAAAATCATATTTAAGTAAGTACCCACTTTTCCCATAAGTGTCCAAACAATCATAGTTTATCAAAGTCAAAAATAGTCTAGAGTAAACCCATGTGGTGACTTCGAATCCATCTTTAATAAAGAGACCATAATTATCACATCATAAACACTAAAGTTCATCAATAAAATGTGTCACACCGCACTTCCCTTTCTCTAGAACTGAAGTAATTGTCGCTTCAAATTTTAACTTTTCCAAAGTTTTTCATTTTACATTACCTTGTCCGAAGGACCTGCAGCGCCCTTCCTACACCAAAGGAACTTGTTTTCTTCTTTGACAGTTGGCCGTCCAATTCCTCTGCCAATTCACATACCCGAGATTATATGTCATTTTCTGTGACAAGTGTAATGAACTCACACTCACCAATCGATGCACAGATGCATGCATGCTACATACATGAAACTCGTGATCTTTGGAAGGCGTCACTGACCCCAATTATGCTCCGGTAAGCTTCCTGATTGTTTTTTCATTTCAGCATCTTCGAGGAATCCAGCATTTTGCATCTGCCTCTAACTGGCAAGAGCTAAGGTTATCAACCCCACAATTTAATATTATATGTTGCTACTAGTGCCTTTAATATGGCTCGGCCATCTCTGTCTTTTGTGCACCTCTGTCGCACACTACATTGGCTACTGGTATATACTAGTTCATTATGTTTTTTAATTTGCCACATGATTTAGAGCTACTTCTGTTGCTGGGGTCCTCGTACTCCGTCTGTTGCACAGAAGTTTGATAGTTCCTACAACATATATTGTGATTATCATTATGGCTACCATAACTACAATAACTGGAACTGTGTAGCGTTCGTCGAAGAAGAATCCATCCTCGTCGTTATCCTCTAGCAGTGGAACCGTAACCGTCTCCAGTGTGGGCGGAACTTAACCGCTTCGTGGTTCCATGTAAGTGTTTCACGAACACCTTTGTCGAATAATTGTAGATCCCAGCTGAGCACGTGAACCATCTCGAAAAGACTCTGCATGAGCCATTATTAAGTGTCTGCGACCCCTGTAGGTGTATCCTAACACCCTCGTTGCTGAACTGTAGACTCGACATCTTCCGATGAAGGAATGTAACTGCCACCTCGTTGCCAACTTGACATATCCCGTGACTCCCGTGCAAGTGCATCCTGCACCCGCCTAGTAGAAATATTGTAGACTCCTGATTTGTCCCAGAATGTATCCTGAGATGATCCATCGACATCTCGTCCTTGCAAAGGCGATCCTTAACATCGTCGCCCGTGTGAAGATCCGACCTCTGGCGTTGTAGATCCTAAGTTGTTTTCGTTGTCACCCTCTTGTGAAGTTTGGAATTCTCTAAAGTTATCGTGTGTCCGTGTTTCGTCATTAATAGGTTCTAACTGACTTTATGACAAGTCTACATGATCTTAGAACAAATAAAGTCTTGCTTTAACACTCGAATCTGTCATGAAATAATTTACCCAATCTCATAGTCAATTATTGACCAAAATTCTTCACTAAAATAAAATATGATATTTATGTACTGACCCTTATTAAATTCACTGGGAGAATTATTATCACTAACTGACCACCCATTATTAATCCCGTATCTGACAAATATACTATCAAAAACCCGATAATGTCTATACAGCAAAACCCCTGTAACGTTTATACAGCTAACCTCCATCAAACATAATGTTGAATATCCCTTCTATCTTACGTATCCAAAGATAAATTCTACCTCCTTTCTATAATAGAAATCCTATGTAGAGTTACCGTTAAAAAAACGCTTAATCCCGTTTACAAGTTTCCCTTGTAGGAAAAAAATAATAATTCAACTTTTCCCATTACGAAAATGTATATGGAGAAAAAAATTATAATTCAGCGCTTTTCCATTACAAAACGTAGTATGTATCGTCACGCAAGTTGCTGCCGCAACATATCACTATCGACTCCCGATTTGACCCCTTAAATTCTTCACCATGGAATGTCATCATCGACATTCCTGAAAGCGGTGCAAACCTCTGAGTAATCAACTCTAAAAGAAAATATCAACAATCGGTCTCATCACAGCATTGTCAGCACCAATGTGCTCAAATCGCACTATGGATTTGTCTAGTCAGACTCGTAAACTCAGAAATCATTATTCCTTCAAATGGCCCAAAAATGGCCCAAAAATCCACCATTAAATCCTCGCTGAGAATCCTCAATAAATCCTCAATAAATTGTCCTCGAAAACGTCTATTAAAAAGACCACCAATTATAAAATATCCCCCACAGGCTAAATCCTAAGTCATTTGACCACCGATGTATCTCAAAGTAAACCATTTTTGATACTGCCACATGTATATAAAGCCCCAATAATCACCTAGTCGGGATATAAACCACAGAAAACTACAATCCAGAAATTATGCATAACAATTATATACCGCCAAATATAACCACTCGTGAATATAACCTCATAAAATATAACACCTTTATAGGGTCCCATAAAACCACAATGCACTAGTGCCACCCCCAAGAGCCATAACACAAAATAGAAACACAATCACCATAAAAAATCATAGTAAAAAAAACAACAACAACAAAATAACTAAAAAATCAGCCCCAATAAATCAATACAACCAGGAATCACCAAAACACATCACCACGAACCCCTTATGATATTTCTCAACTCTACGGTAATTTCCCATATTTTGTCCAGAAATAATTATCTCGGGTTTTTACGCCAAATTGCCGCAGTTTGCGCATAATAAGAAAAATAGGAAAAGAATGAAAGGGAAAAAACGTTACATTAAACTGATTACTTACATTTCGTTATCTATTTGCAAAATCTGAAAAAAATGCAACTGCAAGATGTTATCTTATTGGTTACCACTACCAACCTTTTTCAATTTAGATTTGCGAGTTAATTTCGACCGACCTGTCTTTTCATCTAACACTACAAATCTGTTTCCTGTCTTTTCCTCAACAACTCTAAAAGGCCCCTCAAATTTCGGGCCTAATTTGTAATTTACTTCAATTCTCACATTGATTTTTAAAAATACATTGTCTCCAACAGCAATTTTAACATCTAATGATTTCTCGTTGCTTCTTTTCACCATTTATCGGGTCGTAGCCTCGAGATTACGGCTGAGATAAGCATATTTCTCCTTTGCTGTGGAAATTAATGCTTCGATTGTATCTTCTCCATGATGAGGTATAGTTAACAGATCAAATGTGCCTCGTGCTTGGCAACCAAACAATGCTTCGAATGGAGACATTTTAATGGAATCACTGACCATATTTGTCCCAGTTTTTATTGTTTCCTCCTACAGTCTTCCTGAGAGCTTCGAGCACTTTCCTGCTTGCTCGTTCACATAATCCATTAGCTACAGGTCAGTATGGAATTATTACTTTCTGTATCCCCATGACTTCTGCCAAACACATTAAAGTCTTATTTACAAATTCCCTGCCATTGTCGGTCAATAAAACCTCGGGTGAGCCATATCTGCAAATGATACCATTGAAAAATGCTATAGCTACTTCTTCGGCTGTTTTATGCTTAAGTGGAAAATTTTCTACTATCCTCGTTAGTTCATCTTTTATTACCAACAGGTACTTATTTGCATACGAAGATTCACAAAAATTTCGTAGGATATCCATATGTATTCTCTGAAAAGGCCTACTTGGTATCGGATATGACCCTAATTTGCAGGAAGTTATCCTTGAGGGTTTGCAACCATTGCACACTCTACAGTTTTTCACAAAATTTTCCATAGCTTTCCCCATAGTTTTCCAAATATATTTAGCACTAACCTCATCATACGTTTTTTCTATCCCCAAGTGTGGGCTACCGAACCTGCAATGTACTATATCCAAAACCACTGAAATTAGGGCTTTCGGAATTACGATCTGTGTCGTGTCTCCTTTACTTTCACTAGTCCTTAATTTATATTTAATTTTCCTGACCAACAGATTACCTTCTAATTCTAAACTTGAAAAAGGTAACTTATAACCTTTCCTGACTGATTCCCCTCTGAGAAACGCTTTTGCGTCTGCCAAAATTTCATCCTCCTCCTGCCTTTGCTCTATGAGACCCATATCCCATTGTATAGAATCACTAGTAACTAGTGCAACTTGAAATCCTTCTGTATCATAAAAATTTCTACTAAGGGCATCTGCGACTACATTTAATTTGCCTTCTATATATCTGAGCTTTGCATCGAAGTCCCTGATAGTTAAGACCATCGAGCTCCTTTGGGTGACAAATCGGGTTTATTCAAAAGGTCCAATAATGGCTTGTGGTCTGTAAGAACTTCTACTTTATTCCCCATTAGTAGCATTTTAAAATGAACCAAGCTTGGCACTATTGCAAAGGCTTCTTTATCTAAGGTAGCCATTAGGCTTTCATTGCTGCCCTTTGTCCTGAATTTCCTACTATAAAAAGCAATGGGATTGAACCTTCCATCAAATGTTTTGCATAAGGCAAGCACCTATACCCTCCTGACTGGCGTCAGTCACTAATGTGAACGGTTTGCTGAAATCTAGAAACTTCAGAACTGGGGGATTCATTAACACGTCCTTAAGTTTTTGAAAGCTTACTTGTTGCAGTTCTCCCCAATGAAATTGAATGTCTTCCCGTGATACATCTGTTAGAGGAGCTGCTATGTTAGAAAATCCTTTCACAAACTTACGAAAAAATCCTGCCATCCCTAGGAATGACTTAATTTCTTTCTTTGATTTCGGGGTACGAAAATCTGCTATGGCTTTGACTTTATCATCATTTACTCTAATCCCTTCCTTAGATATGACATGACCTAAATATGTGATTTGCTTCTTCAAGAAGGAACACTTAGCTAGCTTAATTTTCAATCCTGCAAACCTAAGTCTCCTAAGTACTTCCTTAAGCACTTCTATACTCTGTTTTTTTCCATCTGTCCATCCGCCTGTGGTGTTTGCGTATGGTAACACTGCGTCCCGTTGCAAATGTACACCCAGATATCCTTTTATTTACCTAAAACTTACACATACCGTAACTATTTAAAGCCCGGGACGCATTGTTACCATACAAAAACACCACAGGCGGATGGACAGATGGAAAAAAACAGAGTATAGGTGTTGCACGACTGAGTCTGTCGCAATTAATATATCATCCATGTACACAAAAACATTTTTATCCAATACCCCATGCAAAACTGTGTTTACCAACTTGGTAAAGGTCATCGAACTACCCGATAAACCGAACGGCATCCACATAAATTCATAGTGTCCCTAGGGCACTGGAAAGGCAGTATATTCCTTACTATTTTCACTAAGAGGGACCTGCAAAAAACTCTGCGCTAAATCAATTGAGGTATAAATATTATGTCCCCCAATTTCTACAAAAAGATCTGGTATGCATGCGACTGGGTAACGGTCAGGAATTATCTTTTCATTCAAATGTCTAAAATCGACGAATACTCGTACAGAGCCGTCCTTCTTAGGCACTGCTAACAGAGGAAAGTTGTATGGAGACGCACTAGGTCTAATGATTCCTTCCTCTTCCCATTTACTGACGTCGTTTTCTACCTGTTCTCTGATTTTGAAACGTATGCAGTATGCAGGAATAAAAATGGGTTTCGTACCTTCCTCTAAGTTTACCATATGTTCTAACACATTAGTCAATCCCAGTTTATCCCCTCGTAAAGCTACTGTGTCCCCAAATTCTGCCAAAAGCTCGCTTACCGCTTCTATATGCTCTTTATTATCTGCATAAGCTAAATGTTCTCCAAATATTTTCTTTCTTGATTGCATTTCTGCCTCTGAAAACTCAGTTTCCCCCTCAACAATAGCCACTGAACCACTGTCATTACTCCAATCTTGAAGGTCTATCACATACTTGTATGTATTCTTCTGGTATTTCCTAACTGTATCATTACGGTTCAGTAATTCTACCCATGTAACACCAGTGTTTGATACACTGTTCACTGATGCAGTGCTAATAACCCCTCTTAGTTTCTCACTACCCTCATTTACGCATAGTTCTGTGGGCTTTTTCACTTTTACCATAGTCTTTGAACCTGGCATTAAAATAACATCCTCTGATAAAACACATTTATATTTGTGGTTAGTACCTCCCCGTTCAACGATCCCATAAATATCACCGCCCGTGGTACTCATTGCATCTACCAAGACCCCATTGTTAGTATTAGTATCAGCATCACCACCCATAACGCCACTGTTAAACCCGCCAAAATTGTTACCACTGTGGCCCTCAATATCCCGTTTATCATCACCACTGTATCATCAGTGTGGGTTCTGGTATCACCACTTCCCATATCTCTGGTATCATTACCATTAGCACCACCAAAAGCACCCCCATTTTCAGTATTCCCCATATTCTCAGTCTCACTTGCATCCTCATAAGGGATAAAAACACCACTAACACCTGTATGGATCGATATCTTGTGCCTTCTACATGCAGGATGGCCCAGCAAAAGTTTGTTGCCCAACGCAAGCCCTTTTATAAGCAAAAAGGGTTCTATTAACACTATCACGCAGAGTAAACCATATTCTAACCAAACCCAGAGTGTTTAATCTATGGGCTTGTACATCACACACTGTCTCCTGTGAGGGTTTCAAAGGGTAATGGGAGAACATGGATTGATACAGATTATGGTCCATTAGATTCACTGAGGCTCCAGTGTCTATAAAAAACGGGATATCCACATCCTCCACTGTTCCATATACTATTGGCCTGGGCTCTGGGGTTTTGCCCATGAGACCACAATGGCATGTACAAATCATCTGTACCCTTTTTGTTGATCAGCTTTCCAAAAATTTCGCCAATCCCTTTGCCCTTTTAAGTGACCTGCCTGGGAAATTCTCGAATTGTAACTCCCGAATTTCTGAGGTGTAGGTCTCGCATCTCTCCATATCTGAGACGGACAAGCCTGCCAACAATGATCCATACTTTTACACATTCCACAATATTTGACTCTACATACTTTCGTTGTGTGCTCTGGTTTATTACAATTATAGTAATGCAACTGCCGTTGCCTTTGATCGATCGATCCTCTATTATATTCCACTTTCGCACACAAATGGGGAGAAGGAAAATCTGAGTTTCTTTGCATCGTATTTCTTGGACCGGTCCCATTAAAAAATGTACTATCCACCGTGGGACATTGGAGGTATGTTTCTGAATTTGGGCATAAATTAGTTCCTTGTCTGATGTAGGTTCAATCTTTTCATCAAAACTATCTACAATGGTGTCTGGGACGTCGTGTAGAAGCATTGTGAAATGCAGCAATTTATGTAAATTGTCGCGTGAGACATTATTCCCATTTACCCATTTGGAATTTTCCAATTTCTGTATCCATTCTCCTGCTGAGTCCAAAAAGTTTTGAGCTATGCTCAGTAAGGCTTGTTGCCCCTTTTCTAATTTTGCAGAGCCCTCTTAAATCTCTTACCATATCTCTGTGTTCTTTCGAGCCATAAGCTGCCCTTAAAAATGCTTGTAATTCGGTCCATGACCGACATTTTGTGTACAGAAAACTACGGCATCTAAATGACAAATGCACTTTATTGAAATCTAACAAGGCTTTTTTGCCTCTGTGAATGATTCTGTATCATCCTTAATCCCCTTGGTGTTTAAGTAGTTATTCACCCCCTCAATAAAAATTTGCACTGGTTGGGACAGAACGCCATCAACAATGCCTCGACAAGGGCTAACTCCTGCATTTATGTTTGTTATTTTGTGCACTAACGTCTGGCTTGTACTTGCGTTGGCCATTTTGCTTTCTTTATGATAACTCTTATGCTTTAGGATTCGCCCCAGCCTCAGTAACATTGTTATATTTATGTGCACACAAACCACCAACCCAAAAGTAATAAACATGCACCAATCCAATAAACCGCTATTTGCATCTAGCTGCTTCTCAGGTTCAGGATCAATCAGCTGATTGAACTGTTACAAGGTCTATAAAAAATGGGAAGAAGCTAGCGAGAGAAAGAGAATGTATCTCAAACCAAAATCTAATGAGTTAGCGACCACATAGCGCAACCATTCTCTCTCTCTCTCTCTCTCTCTCTCTCTCTCTCTCTCTCTCTCTCTTATACCTAGCACAAAAACGAAACTTATTGTACTACTTTTCCTAATGCATTTCATTACAACAAACCCCTAATGTCTGGAACTGCGCGTAATTAATTCCCGTTATCATATAAATTCACTTTCCCCCCAGAAGCGCAGGAACATGTCTTTATACTAAACAGCATTTAAGATCACTGTGCGCAGTAGCTACCCAGCTTAATTCCTGACTATCGAATAAATTTCCTTCAAATCAGCAAAAGAGTCAGTTGCCCAATATGCCTAACCTATCTAATTCCAGTCTCTTTGGAAACATGACCTATAGGCTTGAATGTACCTTTTAACTGCTAGCCACCAAAATCTCTAACGAGCTCAAATGATACTCGTTTAAACAGATGAAAAAAAAATCTAACTGGTAACATGACCTACCTTATCATGTTGAATGCCATCTCTGAAGATAGCTGAAAATCAAAGTTTCAAACTAGGCTAATATAAACTCTTGCTGTTACAGAAATATACTTTTTATCTCCCAAAATTAGCTAACATGAAAATGGAATAAAATGAGTTAAGTATGACCCCAAAAAGAAACATTAAACTATCATATTCCTCTCAAAATCATATTTAAGTAAATACCCCCTTTTCCCATAAGTGTCCAAACATTCATAGTTTATGAAAATCAAAAATAGTCTGGATAAAATCCATATGGTGACTTCGAATCCATCTGAAATAAAGAGACCATAATTATCACACCATAAACATTAAAGTTCATCAATTAAATGTGTGTCACAACGCACTTCCCTTTCTCTAGAACTGAAGTAATTGTCGCTTCAGATTATAACTTTTCTAAAGTTTTTCATTTTGCGTTATCTTGTCTGATGGATCTGCAACGCCCCTCCTACACCGAAAGTATTTGTTGTCTTCTTTGACAGTTGGCTGTCCAATTCCTCTGCCAATTCACATACCCGAGATTATATGTCATTTTCTGTGACACGTGTAATGAACTCACACTCACCAATCGATGCACAGATGCCTGCACACTAAATACACGAAACTCGTGATCTTTGAAATGCATCACTGACCCTAATTATTTGCCGGTAAGCTTCCTCTTTGTTTTTTCAATTCAGCATCTTCAAAGAATCCAGTGTTTTGCATCTGTCTCTAACTGGCAAGAGCTAAGGTTATCAACCCCACTATTTAATATTATATGTTTCTACTAGTGCCTTTAATATATATATATATATATATATATATATATATATATATATATATATATATATATATATATATATATATATATATATATAGTATAAATTTGAAGAATATTGTGATCTTCCTCAAAATCATGTTGACATGATTAAAGGTATTGTTTACGGAACTGCCAATGTTAAGCATGAAAGTAACTTCCCTGCTCGCTATAAGAAAAGTCTGACCGATCTTAAAAAGGACAATACTATCCACATTACAAAAGCTGATAAGTCAAATAGTATAGAATTTTAGATAAAGCTGACTACATATCACGTATGCAAGCCCTACTGGATGATGATGTGACTTATAAAAAACTAACAAAAAATCCTCTTGATCAAGTCATAAAAAACTTCAAAAGCATAGTGAAAAGTATCCTTAAAGATAAAATAGAACTACTAGGCAAAT
>NC_061095.1:20485945-20490945 GCF_015104395.2 Macrobrachium nipponense | reverse complement strand
TCGTGGCAAAAAAACTTTATTTATACATAGCATCACGTTTTATATACTTCGTGATCAAGTTATTCATATTTCAAAATAAAAACCTCCGTAGACAGCAGCGGAAGAGGAACTTGCATTTTAGTGGAATTTTATCTATTTGTTAATTTATTGAGAGCTTTACAATGCCACTTGAACCTAAATTGGTAGGTGGTACCTGTCTATCTCTAGGTATTGGGAAGACACATTTGATGTGGGATTCTATGTAAAAGGTCTTCCCAATATCTAGAGAAAAGTACCACACCCTAGTTTTAGCTTAAGTGGCATTTTTACAATTCTGCCAAGTGTGAGGTATTTGTGCCCATTTCTTTCCTAGTCTGCTTCTACAGGCATAACCAGTGTGTCCCTTTACCACATCCAGCAACCCCCCAAAAAATTGTCAGGCAAATCAAAGGAATTTTTTCTCTGGTAGGACATGAACTTTGCTAAACTGGCTGGAACAATAGACAGCTAGTTAAAACTAGTAAAATAAGACGACTTACAATCCTCCCTCATGAGCTTGTGGTCCATCGCATGATAGAAATCTCCAGTGTCTCGATAATGGAGCTTCCTATTGAAGTCTGTTGAACCAATCTAATACTTCAAATTAACAGGTAAAGAAATTGACACTTTTCAAGGAAGACTTGCCAGGATGTGGAAGAGTATACGTTGGTGAAAATTTGAAGGTTATAAACTACGTGATAAATGATACAAATGATACAATTGGCGGGCTCTTAAGGAACATACCGCTTAGCACGCCAGCTCTGATTATTTGAGACAAAGGCATTCAAACGACACAGGGCTTGCTAATGAATGTGTCAGTAAAGTGCCTGGATGGTTGCTAATATTCATTCCAAAAGCTTAAGACCACAAGTTGCTATGGTTTCAGGTCTGCCGTGGTGCATTCGTAAATATCTTTCATCGCTGTTGACATTGCTCTGTATTCGAAAACCTAAGTATATTATGCTTTAGTTTGTTCTTGTGGAGTTTTTACCCTTGTCGTTTGAGATATCTGTTCTCGATTTGTTTTGAATTTTCGAATTCCAACCCAACTGGAATATTTTGTGTTTGCATTAAGTCTGAAAAAGACGGTTCCTCTGATCTCGAAAAGTCTGAAAATAATGTTTACTCTGATCTCAAAGTCTGAAAATAACGATTCCTCTGATCTTACAAAATCCGAGAATAATGACAAAACTCATTAGTGCCAGATCCCAGTGCTGTGTTCATAAAAATACAATCATCCTTTTCCATACATACCCACTAACTTCCTGAAAATCTAAACTTTTTAAATATTTCACTTGAAATTAATTGATTAAGTTCATGCAACCATTCGCTGATATTCATGTTGTAGCCACAGTTTCCTTTGATAAAGGCAGAGTCAGTTACCTTCCTTTTTATAATACAAATGCCTCCCCCCTCTAACTTCTCCCTCTCCACCCCATTCCCTCTTCCTTCCCCCTCCCCTTCATTTTTCCACCCCTGTGCATAGAGTGTCATTCAGAGTTTTCCTGGGCAGAGCCAGGTAGGTCAGCTGTTATATATAAGCATTTACCACAGGGATATGACAGGCAAAGTCCTTTTCCTGTGGTATTCGCTTATATACTGATGTCAGGGCATCTACTGTAATCTCTGTAAAATATATTTTTTATTTTGTAAATATGATATATATACAGTGTACCCTTAAATTGCAAATTTGTCATACCTAACTATTAAGGCGATTGTGAAAGTATTGTCTTATAGCTGGCTGAAGCTTTCGACCACAAAAGTGGTTCATCCTTTTAATCCCTGTGCCAATCACCGCTTGGAGAGGCAAATTTATTGATTGTAATTCCTAATTGTAAGCCAGTAGTCACTTGGGAATGCCACAGAGTGGGTAAACAGCAGTCGTGACAGGAAACAGTAAATGGACAAACGAAGTCTGAGTGATCTTCATGAAGACTGACGCTTGAAAAAATAAAGATAATGATATGAAGATTCCTGCAAAAATACAAAAAAAACTTATTGTATTGATGCCACTAGAGCAATTGCTTTTAAGTAAAAATATCTTCAGAGAAAAGCGATACCATAAAAATATACATAAATTGCACTCGCATAAGCATACACACACACACACATATATATAAACAAGACAGGAATTTATTTGGTTAAATGGAAGGTAGAACTGTCTAATATCAGGCGTGTATTTCACACGGATGCTTAAAAGGTGTGCTTGATAATTATGTTAATTACCTCGAATTTGTGACCCTTTTCCTCGTGACTGGAGAAATGCAGAGGACGATTTGTATATCAGAGAGGGGGGTGCTTTTACCCCCTCTTGATTAGACTTGGTCATTGTTCTCAAAATCCTCTGATTTTCAGCCTCTATGTTTAATCATTTACGGTTGATATCGTAAACTTTCTACATGGTCATCTACAATTAGAGGAATTTTGTGCGCCTCCGACATACTCGTCGAAAGGACTGATAAAAGAATGTTCATGTATGTCAGTCATTAATTTTGTTTTGTCCACGGTTATCTGCTTTATAGTTTTTGTAGTTTTTAAAGAATTCTTGAGCCGCGATGTCTCAATTCTGCCCCGGAAGAGGTAGAGGGCCGATT
Source organism: Macrobrachium nipponense (assembly GCF_015104395.2). Lineage (NCBI taxonomy): Eukaryota > Metazoa > Arthropoda > Malacostraca > Decapoda > Palaemonidae > Macrobrachium > Macrobrachium nipponense. Next base: position 20,488,333 of record NC_061095.1, on the reverse strand, counting down.
TACATTTCTTGTGTTCCATACATTTTTTTTCGTGTTATCTGTATTCAATGACTGTTCCACTTCTAGTGTCGTTCCAAGGCCTCATCAGAGGGATTCCTGTGTTTTCCGTGAGTTCTAGAATTAACTTCAATTTTTCTTCTTTCCAAAGGTAGATGCACCTTCTCAGACCATGTAGATATGCAATTGAAGCAAAATGCAACACCAATGGCTTGTAATATTGTCTGTTCTGTCCGCTGTTCTCACCCAGAGATCAGAGGAAACTGTTCTAGATAACTCAAGGATTAACTTCAATTTTTCCTCTTTCCAAAGGTAGATGCACCTTCTCAGGCCATGTAGAGATGCAATTGAAGCAAATTCCAACACCAATGGCTTGTAGTATTGTCTGTTCTATTCACTGTTCTCAACCAGAGATCAGAGGAAACTGCTCTAGATCACTCAAGGTTTAACTCCAATTTTTCTTCTTTCCAAAGGTAGAGGCACCTTCTCAGACCATGTAGAGATGCAATTGAAGCAAAATGCAACACCAATGGCTTGTAGTATTGTCTGTTCTGTCCGCTGTTCTCAACCAGAGATCAGAGGAAACTGTTGTAGATCACAGAAGGTTTAATTGTAATTTTTCATCTTTCCATAGGTAGGCACAGCATCTTGGATCACGCAGAGAAGAACCTGGGGCAAAATGCAGCATCAGTGGCCTGTAGTGTTGTCTGTCCTGGTCGCTGTCTTCATCCAGCGATCAGAGGCAAATGTTCACCATTTCTACTTCACGCTTGTAGACCAGATCCCCAAGGCAACCGTAGAAACAAATGTGCCCATCCACATCGTCGATTATAGGTCGTGTGCCAGACACTGCACTCGTCTGGGGCCAACCTGCCAGGGATTTGTCATGGCTTACACTCAGGTAGGAAAGTCAAACGATTCTTGTTTATCTTAGAGAAAGCGTCCTATAGCACTTTTTTTAGTCCATATGTTGGTCATTTCAGTATTAACAACCTTGTTATTATGATCATCACTATTGCCATGATCATTGTTGATGTCGCCATCCTACCTAGCAGCAGAACCTCCCTTGAAGAAGTGTTAACCCTTTGCGAGTCCTATCAAGACGATTTTTTTATTTACAGGTATTTGCCTGCACCTTGCTGGAGGGCTTAACGGGAGTGACGGTTATTGCAACTACAAACTCCACGGCTTACGTTAACTTGTACTATGAAGGACAACTCTATGCTCTGGCATATTATGCAATGTCTTGGCCGTGAGTATAATTTTATCTGTTTGGCTGTACATGAGTGCATTCTCTATTTATCTTTCTCACCTTTAACCTGATAACAGGTGGACATATATGTCGCAGAACAGAGTAGTCGTTAATGCTCTACACGGGACTCTAACTCAAGGTAGCTCCCAGATTCTAGTACAAGCCTACTTTAAATCTAATTGTCATTCAAGTATAACCTAAAGCAGTCCTCTGTTTCTTATAGTTTTACCACCAGTGGGAATTGGAACCTAAATTTAGACGATGTGAAACTAAAACCTTCCTCTTTTACTCTCTAGGCAAGGTGTGGCTTTGTGCCAGAGTCTGGGAAGATCCCTGGTCAGCTACACCACCTCAACAGACAAGGAAAATTGGATGAAATCACTGGCTGGCAAATGGTTCTTAATAGGAGCCAAGAAGGATCCTCTGGACCCCAGCAGATTCTACGACATCAACACTAATCAAACCGTGGCGATCCCATTTGAGAATGGCGTTGGACCTGTGCAGGCCAATATGGCCCTAATAGATAAAAACGATGGTACTCCTGCCTACAGCATAGGCAACGACTGGTTCACTTGGCCACTGGCTACAATTCTTTGCACACCCAAGTAATCAGTCGATGATAAAAGGCCGTCGTTCAATGCACTTTCAAGTTCTGATCAATTTTCCATGTGTCTGTGGTCTTTTCATACTTTGTTGGCAGATATATTCCACAAGCATATTTTTGACACTGGAAAAGAAAACGTCTGCATAGAAAATAGTAATCTTCATATCAGATACTGTAGTCTACTTTTTTTGTTAATAGTTATTGTTTGATTATTGTCAGGTCAGTCTTATGGACACAATCACTTTCAAAAGATTGTGGTTTGTCGAAGGATGCAGTCAATTGTAAAACACAACTTTTGGTCACTGGATTGTTGAAGAAAGAGATAGAATTACATGTAACACATTGTTCTGTTCGGTTAAAGGACACAAGCACTTTCAACAATGCTTTGCTCACTGCACTGTTGAACTGATGGTCACAATCTACTGATGTGTCTGTGATCTGAAGAGAGTAATCACTTTTAGCAGACACTGCCATGTCAATTGCCTTCCTCAACTGGAGGTCACTTAACTTATCACAGAAGGTGTTTTGGTAGCTA
>NC_061095.1:20470945-20480945 GCF_015104395.2 Macrobrachium nipponense | reverse complement strand
TCTTGTGTCATCAGCGAAACTACTCACTACCGAATCCTTAACATTACTGTCTATGTCTTCAATCATAATAACAAACAGTATTGCAGCTAACACCGTACCTTGTGGCACACCGGATATTACCTTGGTTTCATCCGATTTCTCATCGTTTGCAATAACTATCTGTTTTCTGTTGTGTAAAAATTCTTTTAACCATCTTCCTACTTTATCTACGATATTGTGTTTTCTAATTTTCTTTGCTAATATATTATGGTCTACTTTGTCAAAAGCTTTTGCAAAGTCTAGATAAACCACATCTGTTTCATTTCCGCTTTTCATATTTTTGAATATGTTCTCACGGTGGACTAACAGTTGGGTTTGTGTACTTTTTCCGGGTACGAAACCGTGTTGTCCTATATTAAACAAATTATTTTTATTAAATGTTTCATAATATTTTTCTTCATTACCCTTTCATACACTTTCATAATATGTGATGTTAGATCATCAGGCCTATATTTACTTGCCTCAAGTCTTGATCCACTTTTGAAAGTAGGGGTGATATATGCTAATTTGTGCTCATCATAAATCTTGCCTGTATCTACACTTTGTCTTAATAATATTGCAAGTGGCTTTGCGATAGAATGAACTACTTTCTTTAACAAAATAGCAGGGATTCCATCAGGCCCTGCAGCAGCTCCATTTTTAATTTCATTAATTGCCTGCACAATATCAGCTTCATTAATTTCTATGTCAGCTAAATATTCACTATTTTCGTCCCTTACTTCTATATCATTATCTTCATTATCTATTCTAGGGGTGAATTCTCTCTTATATCGTTCTGCCAGGATGTTGCAAATTTCCTTTTTTTCATTCGTTAATCTCCCTTCAATTCTCAGAGGGCCTATTTCTATTCTTCTTTTATTCATCTTCTTCGCATATGAGTATAATAGTTTGGGGTTTTGCTTGATATTTAATAGGGTTTTTTCTTCCAATTCCCGTTTTTCATTTTCTTTTGATTGTATAATCTTTTGTTCTGCATTTCTATCTTACATTATTTTAGTTCTATAACTTTCCATGCATTTTTTTCTTTTGCAAGACCTTTTTTCCACTTTCTGATTTTCTGGAACAAGATCCTTCTGTCTCTTGGTGGATGCATGAATGATGTTTACTTTTCTTCTTCGGTATATATTTATCCACTATTTTCTCTAATATTTTATATAATATCTCCGTATTTACCCTTATGTCATCGCTTACGAAAATGTTATCCCAATCTTTGTTTAATTCTTCATTTATTTCTGACCATTTTATATTTTTACTGTAGAAGTTGTATTTTCCATATCCTTCCCATTTTTTCATTTCTTGCTTATCTCTGTTTTCACTTGCTTTGGAATGAACTGTTAATTCTATGACATTATGGTTTGAAATACTCGCATTATAAACTATTATTTCTTTAACATAATTCATCTCGTTCACAAATACTAGGTCTCAAGTATTTTCCTTTCTTGTTGGCAGGTGATTTATTTGTTGAATGTTGTATTCTAGTAGCATATCTAATAGCTTTTCGAATTGCCTCTTATCTTCTGCACTACTATTACTCTCTTTTTTATATGTATAAGTACATCCACAATCTCCTATTCGTTCTTCCATTCTACGAAAGGAAGGTTGAAGTCACCAGATAGGAGAATAGTCCAGTCCTTGTGATTTCTACATATATCATCCAATTTTTCAATTATTAAGTCAAACTCTTTAGTATTAGGAGGTCTATATATTACTATGTTCATTAATTTTTCAGATTCAAATTCTACCGCTATTAGTTCACATTCTGAGTTACTATATTTCTCATATATTTTTCCTTGTTTTTGTCTTTCCCATATATTGCGGTTCCCCCTTGATTCCTATTTTTTCTATCTGATCTATAAGTTTGGAACCCTTTTATTTGATCATCATTCCCAGTCTCTTGGGAATACCAGGTTTCACTTATATTCATTATATCTATTTTCTTTTCAATTTGGGTTAGTTCTTCTAAGTACTCTATTTTTCTTTTTGAGTTACTCGTAACTAAACCCTGCGCATTCATCACTATGATGGTTTGCGTGTTTTCTCCTTCATTTAATATTGGTAGTAATAAGGATTTTTCCATGTCTCTTTCCTGTTCTGGTATGTTGTTCTTTTTTTCATTTCCAGAAATTCTGACATTAAAAAATCCAACTTTTCCATAATATTTGATCTTCCTTCATCATAATTATTCATTTTGTGTCTGAATCTGCAATTTTCTCCGTTTCTGCAATATCCTCTTGCATAATAAATACAGTTATTATCCCTTGAGTAGAATTTTGGAGCTGATGCATTGAAATTTTTTGCTGACATCTCTGCATATCTCATTGGTGGTTTGCTTTTCTCTTTTACCTGATGTTCTTGATTTCTCTCTTTATTTGTTTCTTTCTTATTTTGGATTTTATTACTTGGTTGGTTATTTATTTGATTATGATTCATGGCTACAGGGTGCATATATTTGCATTTTTTGTCGAACTTACATCCTTTCCTTCTTTTAGGTTTTTGCATATTTTTGGATGCAGATCTCTGCAATCATCCCCATATCCATCTAGGTATGCACATTTACCATATATTTCATAGTTGTGACATACCTTAGGATGTTTGTAGTAACATCTTTCTCCAAATCTGCAATTCCCTCTTTTCAAAAGGTTGCAGATTTTGTCTTTCTTGTCTATTTTTTCCTCTTTCCCGTCATTGTGTAGATCTGGGTAGAGCCTCTTCGGGATTTGCTTTTCTGTTGCCATATCGTAATTTATTTCTTCGTAGGTATGCTGCTTTATTGCCTCATATGTAGTATCAATGAGTATCTCTGCATCCATACTTTTATCTTGTTCTTTGTTTTCCTTATTTTTTTCTGTCATTTCATTTTTGTTTACTTCTCTTCCGTTTTCCTCTTCTTCTTCTTCTTCTTCCTCTTCCTCTTCTTCTTCATCCTCAACTATTTGTACATTCAATCTTGATTTAATAACATTGTCTATCCATGATAGACATGTTGAACAAAAAATTCTTGTATCTTTTCTCATATCTTGCATTACCTCAGCACACTGTGGATGGGTCGGAATGTTGCATGCAGCACATTTTCTGATTAGGTTTTGTGGATTGACTATGCTATACCAAACCTTACACAGTTTGCATGCTTTTGGCATTCTTTTTCCTAATGCGTCAATTAGGATATTCACAAGATTCACCTTATTCATTTTCTTTGTCGGAATATGTTGGTTTATGTATATTTTCTTTATGAGTCTCTTGACCACTTGGATTTTATTTGGAACTTCTTCAATTATTTTCAAGATGTTTTCATTAGATTTGTTCCAGTTTGAAGGATTATATCCTTCTAATATATCTATGAATGCTTTTGTATCTTTTTGGTTAGGACTGTTGCTGATTTCATAGATGAGAAATGCCAGTTCCCTTCCTGCTACCTCATCGTATTGCGAATCCGCCAAGCACGCTAAATTACGCCATCTCTTCCCGCAGTTGGAACTTACTGCCATCTTGTTCTGATTTACAGTATTACACTTGATAAACTAACTTAGAAGACGCTTTATCCTACTATTTTCACACTAATCTTATCACCGATAGTTCACGAACACTTCTAGATATTTCTCAAATTCTAGTCGTATGTTTAACTTGTGATATCTGTTGATTAATCTGACTTCACGCGGGAACGTCTCACCAAGCAAGATGGCTACTACGAGAGAGAGAGAGAGAGAGAGAGAGAGAGAGAGAGAGAGTTCGTGTATGTGTCTTACTACTGCCAAATGATGGACTGCGTTCGCTAAATGAGATTTTCATCTAGAATAAAAGAAATGCACCATCAGTGTTTGGCTGTATAAAACTGACCTAAGAACATGATGTTCTCTCTCTCTCTCTCTCTCTCTCTCTCTCTCTCTCTCTCTCTCTCTCTCTCTCTCTTTCTCCTCTTTACTTTATCATACAGATCATGTCTAATACTCCTTGTGATTGAGGAAACAACATGAACATCTGATACTTATCAGTTATAGTGATTTCTAGTTATAGTGAAAACTTCCGTTTAAGTTTCGTCCTTATCCGGATTTCCGTTTATGGGGACAAGGCACTACGGATGTGCCCTTTGATCAAAAAGTCTGTAATGGCTCAGTTGAATCGATACTGTAGGGTCCTTTTATCTGCATCATGTTGACGAATGACTAAAATCAATATGTATGGAAAAGAATAAAAATATTGCACCAAATTTGTCAGGTATGAATGCTCTCCATTTCTTTAATAGCAGTCCCTAGGGATCTCCAAATATTTGACTGGATATAACATCTATTACCAGACCGTTAAATCTGATGAGTATCAGATGTCCACGTTTCCCCAGCCACAAGGAGTGTTAGACATGATCTGTATGATAAACTGAAGGAGAGAGAGAGAGAGAGAGAGAGAGAGAGAGAGAGAGAGAGAGAGAGAGGGAGGGAGAGAGAGAGAGAGAGAGAGAGAAGTTATATTCTTCCTTCTTTCCTCTCCTCCTCTCTCATCTTCTTCTCTCTCTCTCTCTCTCTCTCTCATGCTCGCTATATTTATATCCTATATTCGTTTCTCACTCATTGATTGAACATTTGCGTAAATTTAATGTTACTAATACAAAATGTATTGTTTTATGAAAAAAACTGCCTTGATCAGGCACTGCTCCTGAATCCTTAATCTAATTTTCGGGATTTTACTAAATCTGTATGGTCAGGTCGTGTATGTATCCTTGTTTTTCAAAATGTATTGTTTTCTGACTAAATTACCTGTGACCACGTGTGGGTGTCTGCCTTTGAAATCTCTAATCTAGTCCGCAGGCGTTTTTTCGTTTCATTAAAGTGAATTGGACCTGATGTCAATCTAATCATGCCAGTTTGTATACTAAGCCTACTTGTACTACGTTTTTGCCCTGTTCTGATAAGTCGTGCCTCCAGTAAAGGGTCGTGAAGACAGAAAGATCTTGGCATTTCTTGTCTTTTCATTTTCCTCCGTGGCGTTACCTTTATATATATATGTCTCTGTGTAAAATTGAAGAAACTTCAAGTTAGATTAAATAATATTCAGTAAAGGTTACTCAGAGATAATTAAAACAAACTGATAAGATATGCACACTATTTATTTAGATTAACTACATGACCATAGCATTGTCTGTTAAAGTGACTGCAATGTTAGTTTCACTTCAACAGCGCAATAAGCAAAAGAATGTTGCAGTGATTTTTTCCTTAAGATAAAAAACAACAATATGGAAAATATTGCCTTTTCAAGGCATTGTTATATTAAAGAAAAAAATATGCCAGCCACAAGTGATATGGTGATATGGCCTTAAGATTTTAATGTTACCTACCCAAACACCTTCTGTAATAAGTTATTGTGACCTCCAGTTGAGGAAGGCAATCGACAAGGCAGTGTCTGCTATAAGTGATTACTCTCTTCAGATCATAGACACATCAGTAGATTGTGACCATCGATTCAACACTGCAGTGGGCAAAAGCTACGTTTTACAATTGACTGCATCTTTCGACTCTGTAAGTCAGAGACCAAACTACAATCTTTCTAAATTGGTTGTGTCCATAAGACTGACCTGGCAATAATCAAACAATAATTAACAAAAATAGTAGCCTACAGTATCTGATATGAAGATTACTATTTTCTATGCAGACGTTTTCTTTTCCAGTGTCAAAAATATGCTTGTGGAATATATCTGCCAACAAAGTATGAAAAGATAAAAAACACATGGAAAATTGATCAGAACTTGAAAGTGCATTGAACGACGGCCTTTTATCATCGACCGATTACTTGGGTGTGCAAAGAATTGTAGCCAGTGGCCAAGTGAACCAGTCGTTGCCTGTGCTGTAGGCAGGAGTACCATCTTCTTTATCTATTAGGGCCATATTGGCCTGCACAGGTCCAACGCCTTTCTCAAATGGGATCGCCACGGTCTGTCCAGTGTTGATGTCGTAGAATCTGCTGGGGTCCAGAGGATCCTTCTTGGCTCCTATGAAGAACCATTTGCCAGCCAGTGATTTCATCCAATTTTCCTTGTCTGTTGAGGTGGTGTAGCTGACCAGGGATCTTCCCAGACTCTGGCACAAAGCCACACCTTGCCTAGAGAGTAAAAGAGGAAAGTTTTAGTTTCACATCGTCTAAATTTAGGTTCCAATTCTCACTGGTGGTAAAACTATAAGAAACAGAGGACTGCTTTAGGTTATACTTGAATGACAATTAGATTTAAAGTAGGCTTGTACTAGAATCTGGGAGCTACCTTGAGTTAGAGTCCCGTGTAGAGCATTAACGACTACTCTGTTCTGCGACATATATGTCCACCTGTTATCAGGTCAAAGGTGAGAAAGATAAATAGAGAATGCACTCATGTACAGTCAAACAGATTAAATTATACTCACGGCCAAGACATTGCATAATATGCCAGAGCATAGAGTTGTCCTTCATAATACAAGTTAACGTAAGCCGTGGAGTTTGTAGTTGCAATAACCGTCACTCCCGTTAAGCCCTCCAGCAAGGTGCAGGCAAATACCTGTAAATGAAAAAATCGTCTTGACAGGACTCTCAAAGGGTTAACACTTCTTCAAGGGAAGTTCTGCTGTTAGGTAGGACGGCGACATCAACAATGATCATGGCAATAGTGATGATCATAATAACAAGGTTGTTAATACTGAAATGACCAACATATGGACTAAAAAAAGTGCTATAGGACGCTTTCTCTAAGATAAACAAGAATCGTTTGACTTTCCTACCTGAGTGTAAGCCATGACAAATCCCTGGCAGGTTGGCCCCAGACGAGTGCAGTGTCTGGCACACGACCTATAATCGACGATGTGGATGGGCACATTTGTTTCTACAGTTGCCTTGGGGGATCTGGTCTACAAGCGTGAAGTAGAAATGGTGAACATTTGCCTCTGATTGCTGGATGAAGACAGCGACCAGGACAGACACTACAGGCCATTGATGCAGCATTTTGCCCCAAGTTCTTCTCTGCGTGATCCAAGATGCTGTGCCTACCTTTTGGAAAGATGAAAAATTGCAATTAAACTTTCTGTGATCTACAACAGTTTCCTCTGATCTCTGGTTGAGAACAGCGAACAGAACAGACAATACTACAAGCCTCTGGTGCTGCACTTTGCTTCAGCAGCTTCTCTACATGGTCTGAGAAGGTGCATGTAACTTTGGAAAGAAGAAAAATTGTAGTTAAATCTTAAGAGATCTAGAACAGTTGCCTCTGATCTCTGGTTGAGGACAGAGGTTATTGGCTGCTACGAGCCGCGATGTAGTTGCAAATCTCTGACAAATCGAGACAGTGGATCAAGTCCCAGTGTCTGTGTTTGTTCGCAGACATAAACATGATACAGAAGACTCAGTTGAAGATTACAAGTCTATGATCGGTGATCTTGTATAGCATAGCATTCCGTGGTGCTCATAAATGGAATGTGACAATAACGCTTAGAGAGAAATATGTCTGAAAGACGAATGGGAGAAGTTCTGTTCTTCGACCGTGTGTTCTCTCCAGGGAACTCATGGAAGAGAAAGTGACTGAAGTACTTGCACATTACCCCATCAATCCTAGTGATTATGCAGGAGTGTCTGTGATTTATTCGTGCGAGTGTGCACAAAATTATTCAAAGAGCGGACGTGCTTTTAAGGAAATGTCCAACGCCATAATTGGGTACATAATAGAGTTTGAAAATCCTATGACTTTGTGAACGATCATCAAGGTCTAATCATGGGTGTAAAAGCCTGCAACCGGTCCCCCTATATTATGCCAAATTACCCCCCCCCCCCCTGCATTTCTCCAGTCACGAGAACCAAGACGGTAAAATCGAGATTATTATGGCCGCGATTATCAAGCACACATTCGATGCGTCCTTAGAAAATACGATCTGATGATGTTATATCCGCGACGACAGTTCAACGTTTCATTTGACCAATTAGATACCTGTCGTGTCTATATATATACATATATGCATACATATATATATATATATATAATATATATATATATATATATATATATATATATATATATATATATATATATATATATCATATATAATATATATATATATATATATATATATATATATATAATATATATATATATATATATATATATATATATATATATATATATATATGCAAACACACACGCACACACACACACACACACACACACATATATATATTATTATATATATATATATATATATATATATATATATAATATATATATATATATATGAGTATGTAAGGTAGATTCAAAATATAGTGTACTGAAGTGTATAAAAAATACAACAATACAGCTGAGTTTTAAAATAGTTAATGAATTATGGATCTTAACCCACATTTCTGAGAAGTATGACGTGGTATACACACACACACACACACACACATATATATATATATATATATGTGATATATATATATATATATATATATATATATATATATATAGATATATATATATATATACATACATATATACATATATGTAACACCCACGACGGGCGTCTTTACCTAAAAAGACAAATTAACGTAGGCAATTGATTTAAATTCCTATCTACATAAATAGACTTTATTCTAGGAAACAAACAAGGGTCTATCTGTCGAGGAAAATTGGATTAAACAAATCAGTGACAAACCAAAATTAAACTCAAGATACACCTTACAGAGAGAACGGATTGTTCTCCAGCAACACTTGGGAAACTAAGCCAATCCCAAAATCTGTAAAATTCACATAGAGAATGAAACACCTTCATTCGAAAATTGATACGTCCATTCTATAAGTAAAATGTCATATAGTAATGCAGTCTATTTCCATTTTCCTCCAGTTATCAAGCATCTTCATTGGGCTCATTCTAAGTTTCTGTCAGAAGGAAGACATCGTCCCCATTAGAATTCAGCAATGTGAGACATCAAATAAAAAAGAAAAATGCATAATGAAATACTCAAAGAAAAGATGAAGTTCAATACAGTTTTGCATCTAATAGCGAGTGCTAAATATTAACACTGGACGCTATATAAAAATAATAAAAAAAAGGATAGTAGGATGTCCGTCTTAACTTTATATGGCCACCTTGTAGTCTCATCTCACAACTCCAAAAGGAGTAGATTCTTAAAAGGTATAGTGGAATGTAATTCTATAGAAACCCCTCAAGCAGGGTGTAATGCCATAGAAAAACGTACAAACTCCCTGATAAGACCTTCCCCCTCAGTGTCACGTTACTGACACGTAACGAGTTCGTTTAAGGAATATTCCATTAAGTCACACATCACCTGATGATATCCCAACATCCGCCCATGCAAAGTAACACATGATTTACATGGCCCGGTCATGTTGCTTTCACACTTCCGATCACGCTCAAAAGCATTATTTCAAGGGGAGTGGAATCACCACTGAGTGTTGCCTAGTAGCCTATTATCATTTCGAAAAATGTAGCATCAACATATAAACTCTTAGACACACGAATTTTGCCCCAAAAATGATATGATTTAGGTATGTGGATGCTATTTTCCTTATTTGCCCAGTTCACGGAAATCTCCAGGAATATGATTAAGCTAAATGATTGAGTTCCTTGTATCAAATTCAGCGTAGAGGGTGAAAGAAATTGTAATTTGAATTTTTTATGTAACAGTCCATAGAAATTATAGAAATTTCACTTTTTCTGTCTATATAAAAATCGATTTTTGTTCATTATTATTCCAATCACCATCGAAATGTTAAATTCACTGCTTCTTCTGGGATGTTCCGAAGGCCTTGCGTGACTGTAGCCCGTAATTTATTGACGTTTATATTGAAGCTAATTATGATATTGCATTAAAACTTGAACACTCAAGGACTTTTGTAGATGTAGCACGGAAAAGAGCTAATGACAAAATTCAATTTAGTAAGCATAACATTCTCAAAGTACCCCGTGATGAAGGGGTTTTAGAAATTCCTGGAATATTAAAGCATTTCAACATAAATGTTATT
>NC_061095.1:20460945-20463445 GCF_015104395.2 Macrobrachium nipponense | reverse complement strand
ATACTATATATATATTTAGCTCAATGTGTCAGTAGAGAAGGGATAAAGAGAGAGAGAGAGAGATAGAGAGAGATTTACGATTGTCTATCGTCGTCGTCTGCTTTGGGCAAAGCGCCGAGATAACGGTACTAGTCAGACCTTGGTCAGGCTGAGAGTGAAAGCAGGAAGCGTACCTACAGTTCGTTACCTAAGCATAATTTCCAGGTGAATTAAAAGTGGTCAAAATTAGCTATAAGAGGAGAAATATTACATTTCTTGTACAGAAATCTTTCCTAAATATTGAGTTAATTACTCAAACTGTGCAAAGTAAAAGGAGAGAAAATTGTAGAAGACAAAATTTGTCTCGTTAAGAAAGAGAGAGAGAGAGAGAGAGAGAGAGAATATTTTGGTTTGAAATCAGATGTTCTAACCGAGATTATTTCGCCATTGTATAAGTATAATAATAATAATAACAATAATTACGTCCCTAATGCAAATCGCATCGCAACTTGCTATTTTACAAGTGTGCGTTTGTCCTCGAAAGCATTTCATACACGAACGAACGAACGAACGAACGAACGCGCCCACCGCCGCTGCTACAAACATAAACAAAACACACAATATGGCGGCGGGTGATGCTAGCTACTACTGATTGACGTAGCTGCTCATAAAACGGGGTTTCCCGTAAGTTTTTGAAAAATACACCAGTGTAGCACATCTTGTAACAGCCTAACAATTCCTGGACGATAATATGATCTCTCTCTCAGTGTGTGGTTATACTTAAAAGTGTTACGATACATCACTGCTTCGGCCATTTCAAAATGCGCCAGCCAATAAGAAAGTGATTTAACTTGTATGTGTGATACCAGCTCAAATACGTAGGCATGTCTTAGAACAAACCAACAAAGTTTGTGAGAGACATTGCCGAAATACTGTTTTCAAAAGTGGCGCTAGGGTAAAAAAGTGGTACAGGACCATGATGTACGATCACGATATACCACCCTCAAGAAAAGTACATTATAACGCATCCTCCTAACATTGTTGGTGATAAACGGAGCTAAAGATCTTTTCTACTCCGATGTCAGGAAGATGCGTTATAATGTACTTTTCTTGAGGGTGGTATATCGTGATCGTACATCATGGTCCTGTACCACTCGTAAGTAAGATATGAGACAAACAAATACTTGAAAGTCCATATAAAAAAATGACGAGTTCCTGGAGGCACCTTTATGGCCAAATCTAGAACATTAATGAACTTTTACATTCTGAAAAAATTAAACAATTTCTTTTTCATATAAGAATAGATTTACAACCAACCACTTGGACATTCTTTAAGCAAATTTCTAAAATGATTAAAAAGAAAGTCTTAACATTCTGAATAATAATAAAATTGTATTATTTTCCTATCCTATCTTTATTATTATTTAATTATTATTAAAAGAAACCTATACTATCCCAATATATCACTAATACGATTGTTAGTTAAAAAAATATTCCTAGCCAAATGTATAAATTCAATTGTGTTGTGGTCGATACTAATAGGTCCATACTCTGTAACTATATTGAAAATAACATTTTCAGTATTCCTAAAACCTTTCCATCTAATATGGTATAAATTTAAGCTGTGTGATTAGCATTGATGCAGAGAGGATTTTCTTTTACAGTGAATCTGAATAAATCTCTACACAGACTTGCTCTTGCTTGCTTGCTTCTAGCACTAAAGAAAAAACACGAGCTGTCATAATGATGCGGCAGCAGTGTAGTAGTCCTATTTTGCTAGTATATCTAAAGTGTGTGTACTCATCCACCATCGCATACTTGGGTAAAATTAGGCAAAGTATCGATCGATACTGGACTACCTCTCACTAGGCTTCTTAGGGATTTAGTCCAAAGTTAGGTAGTAGGTTAGTTAAGAGGCCCGAGCAAGTCCTAATAAGTTTTCCCATGAAGAATTTTATATTTATCAAAAATATTATATTTCCTTATTCAAAAAGCTAGATTACCTAATCTCTGGTAGGTCTTTTTAATCTAAGAGATCATATGTAGCTATGATCGCAGTGGAAATTTTCACGAGAGAAAGGTATTTGAATGTAGAATACAAGAGCACTACTACTTCAGTTAGCAATCATCTTGCTTGCTTGCTTAGCACTAAAGAAACACGAGCTGTCATAATGATGCGGCAGCAGTGTAGTAGTCCCTATTTTGCTAGTATATCTAAAGTGTGTGTACTCATCCACCATCGCATACTTTGGGGTAAAAAATTAGGCAAAGATCGATCGATACTGGCTTACCCTCTCACTAGGCTTCTTAGGATAGTCCAAAAGTTAGGTAGTAGGTTAGTTAAGAGGCCGAGCAAGTCCTAATAAGTTTTCCATGAAGAATTTTATATTTATCAAAATATTCATATTTCCTTATTCAAAGCTAGATTACCTAATCTCTGGTAGGTCTTTTTAATCTAAGAGATCATATGTAGCTATGATCCGCAGTGGAAATTTTCACGAGGAGAAAGGTATTTGAATGT
>NC_061095.1:20419481-20456981 GCF_015104395.2 Macrobrachium nipponense | reverse complement strand
AACATACGAATTTGCAACCCTCTAGACTCAGTAGTTTTTAAGATCTGAGGGCGGACAGAAAAGTGCGGACGGACAGACAAAGCTGGCACAACCGTTTTCTTTTCAGACTAAAAAGATCACTTCCCTTGTTTTGCAGATCATTCTCTCAGTTGGGAGAGCTTTCCTCACCTCAGTGCATTTTATTATTTATATGTCATTTGAAGCATCGTAGAGAAATCTACTATAGTAGATTCACATCAACCGTGCATTTGATGTCTAGGCCCTTCCCTTATGACGCTCCTGATTGACTTTTGATAAGCCAGTCACAGCATTGGAAACTCTGAGTGTTTCTCGAGAGTTCATATAAGAAGGACGTATGTTCCACCTCTCCTGAGGGATACTTTTGAAAGACGCAGGAGACGTGGAACATGCATCCTGCCTGTGTGAACTCTCGAGAGAGACTGAGAGTCTCCAGCCCCGTGATTAGTTTATCAAAAGCCAATCAGGAGCGTCGTAAGGGACTGGCCTAGACATCAATGCACGGCTGATGTGAATCTACTATAGAATGTACAAGAAGTTCCTATCCACCAAACTACCAACTCGTATTTGTGTCCCTAATTAGGAATGATTGATGTGACACCTCATTTACTGGAACTAATTATGACTCTATTCATTAGAGTAAACTTTCAGAGCGATTTTACTAATTAAGAGATATTTTCCTTTACCGTGTGTTGTCATTCGAGGTCTGTCAACATAACTTGATAGATTTATCTATTTTTTTAGGATGTTTTTATTTTTCTTATTTCCAGTAAACTAATTTGGTGTTAAGGATTAAATTATCTCTTCATATTTTACAGAAGCACCTTTTTTTTTATTAACTGAATCTGACCATTTGAAACTGATTTGTGAATGAAGCATCCGATTGTTCATTCTCGAATACTGACAATTATTATGATTAAGAATATTTAATTAAGTTTGTCGGAAAAATATACAGAGAGAATATTGGATAGAACTTTTCAATGCTATTGTCAATGTAGGTGTGAATTCATTGTTAGCCCAGCTATAACGTCGGTGGGAGTTATCATTATTTTTTTTAAATCACAGTCATCTAATTCAACTGGGTGGTATTTATAGTGTGGGGTTCCGGGTTGCATCCTGCCTCCTTAGGAGTCCATCACTTTTCTTACTATGTGCGCCGTTTCTAGGATCACACTCATCTGCATGAGTCCTGGAGCTACTTCAGGCTCTGGTTTTTTCAGATTCCTTTTCAGGGATCTTGGGATCGTGCCTGGTGTTCCTATGATTATGGGTACAATTTCCACTGGCATATCCCATACCCCCTCTACTGCTACAACAATGAGTGATACTTTCTTCTTCATTTTGTCAATCATCGTCACGTCTGATCTATGGGAACGTATCACCCTATCTGTTCAGATACCATTGTCCAAGAGGATCTTTGCTTCATCGTTTTCTATCACTCCTTTAGGTCGGTGCTCGTATCACTCATTACTGCAAGGTAGCTGGTGTATCTTGCACAGGCTCCAGTGGAGGGCTTTTGCTACTGAGTCATACCTCTTCTATTATTATTATTATTAGTATAATTATTCAGCAAATGAAACCTATTGAGATGGAACAAGCTCACCACAGGGGCCACTGACTTGAAATTCAAGCTTCCAAAGGTTATGATGTTTAGGAAGAAGTAAGAGCA
Source organism: Macrobrachium nipponense (assembly GCF_015104395.2). Lineage (NCBI taxonomy): Eukaryota > Metazoa > Arthropoda > Malacostraca > Decapoda > Palaemonidae > Macrobrachium > Macrobrachium nipponense. The sequence continues at coordinate 20,455,294 of NC_061095.1, read as the reverse complement.
GGTAAAGGGAAATACAGAAGGAAGAGACTCCACTTATCAAAAAGAAAAAATAAGCTAATAAACAGACAAATAGAAAGGAAAATCGAAAGAGAGAGAGAGAGAGAGAGAGAGAGAGAGAGAGCCTGATCATCATATGAGGCTTCAAGTCTCAAAGGCTTAAACCTCCCGAGTCCGTCTTTGTGAAATTGACTATTTTCGTAGAGGGATAAAGAGAGAGGGGAAGAGAAAGGGTCGAAAAAAAACTCCCCCTCATCATCTTCTACTTCTTCTTCTGCTTCTTCTACTTGGATCCCTGTCGCGTTCAGGGACTTAAAAAAAGACAGATCGGTGGACGCGTTTGACTCCTGGTAAAGCAATTACTTGTGGGTATTCGTTTTACTACTGAGAGAGAGAGAGAGAGAGAGAGAGAGAGAGAGAGAAGGGGGGGGGGGGGGTGGGGGGGGGGGGGGGGGGGGGGAGGGGAATCCAAGTCGTCGAAATAGTAAGTCTTGTGATATATAAATTCAAATCTTGGAACTCACGAATCTTAGCATGAACGAGAGAGAGAGAGAGAGAGAGAGAGAGAGAGAGAGAGAGAGAGAGAGAGAGAGAGAGAAATATAATCGAAGTCGACGAAACCGAATAAGTCCTGTGATTTAAAAATTCAAAATCTTGGGACTCACGAATCTTAGAATGAACGAGAGAGAGAGAGAGAGAGAGAGAGAGAGGAATATGATCGAAGTCGATGAAACCAAATAAGTTCTATTTGTATAAATTCAAAATTTTGGAACTCAAATCTTAGCATGAACGAGAGAGAGAGAGAGAGAGAGAGAGAGAGAGAGAGAGAGAGAGGCTGTTAAATTCATCACAGATAACACGAAGAGATTATTCATTGCTTAAACGCGGTACCACAATTGAGTCATCAATGAAAAGCAGAATTTTTTTTATGCAAATGTCAGTGTCGTACACAGAAGGGTTATTGTAGTAGTAGTCCTCGAATTTGAATAGAATGAGGGGCCGAGGGTGGGGGGGGGGGGGGGGGGGGGGGGTCTGGTTTCCTCATTTTGGGATGTCGAGAAAACGACCCCTCATTGTACGGGTAAGGTGAGAAAGGGCTCAACAAAGGAGGGAAGGGAAAAGTGTATAAATAGAGAGAAAATGCAGAGAATAGATAGTGGTGTAATAAGTGAGCGTGAGAGGGGAGGGGGTACTCATCAGTCCTCTCTCTCTCTCTCTCTCTCTCTAAATATGTGTTTATGAGAGAGAGAGAGAGAAGAAGTTTTTTTGATTTTCCTTACTTTTCTAGACCTTCCCCCAAATTCTGAATCTATCTTATTATAACTCGCTCGCTTTGTATCCTTGCTTGCATTCGGTGGTTTCTTCCTCCTTAAAATCCTCGAATGAATGCAAAAGGTTCCAAATGTGTGTGTGTGTGTGTGTGTGTGTGTGTGTATGTGAAAGCTTTCGACGTGTCTTAAAGCAACCTTACCAAGCGACCACCACACTTAAACGTTATTGATGTTTGCCTGAAGCATAAAATTTCTCTAAGAGTAAGGGAGGTCGAAGAGGTATACTTTCAGACATTGTCTCCTCGTCGTGTACGTGTGTGTGTGTGTGTGTGTGTGTGTGTGGTACAAGCATGTTAAAGGCTCTTTCACTGTATCCATCGAATACTATCGCATCCATGACGATTCTTAGCCTCTGTCCTTCCAACACTACAGCGCCTTCAGCTCACCTCACGTACTGTTGGTTTTGTGTTTGTTTGTTTGTATGGTGTTCTTACATTGCATGGAACCAGTGGTTATTCAGCAACGGGACCAACAGCTTTACACGTACTGTAGGCATTACGTATGGGTCTTTGCAGCGTCCCATCGGCCACTTGCTGCTGCTACCTCTCTCCTTTCTTAACTGTTCCTTCGTTCATATTCTCTTTCATCCATCTGCCTTTTCGCCTGTTACAACTTAGATCTTTTTTTGTCACTTTCCCTATCAGCTCTGAATGATCTTCGCAGGTCCCAGCGCTTGGCCGTTGGCTTAAATGTCATGGTCTGTAGTTCTATTCCAACAATAGAAGCATGTTATACGTACAGAAATCCCGTAACACTGGTCACGTAACGATACGAAGTGGACAAGAAGTTCAACTGAAATATGCACGCAATACCCAGTTGCGTCCATCGGGGAATCATGATTCCACTGTTTGCCCAAACTTATGGAACTATAGACCCTGAGGATAAACGTATCTATCATAGCATAATAATGCACCGTGTAGCAAGACGCTCTGAGGCGATGTGAGCGAGAGATCTTGATAATGGTGTACAGCCATTTCAAATTATGGTTTGTAAGATGGGCCAGATAGTGTTATTTTGATGAGGTAACTATTGGTTTTTATTAATTAATGAATTTGATCTTATTCACAAATTCGTCGGCGTTGCATTCACGCAAAAGCACATCACATTTTAACAATAATACATTTGCTCAGTTTGTCTGGCAAAACAAAAAGTTACATCTATATAATTCTACTGTCATTAACCCCAACGTTTAAGCTAAGCAACAACACCCAAATATTACTCACTAAGTGAAGGGACGCCGCTGTATTAAGCCTTCTCTCTCAGCTTTTTAACATGACAAAACCTAAATAACAGTTGAAAAAAAAAAAAAAGGGGTTGTTTACGCATAAGTTATAAGTTGAAGTCCGAAGAGCAAACCAAAACGTATATAAAAAAAGAGCAGTTACGCCATGAACAGCTGTGTAGTGGAGGATTGTCTGAGTGATTTTGAAGAGACGATGGTAGTTCGTACGCGCATGTGCGTAGAAATAAATCTAAAAGCGTTTTCATGAAACAGAGGGAACGCTTAAAAAAATATATATATCAAAACTGATGATACAGGAAGTGCAGTGCAGACCGCAGTCCAATCTATATTCTAAATTGTCAATAACAGATGATAGGTTTCTCAACCATTTTTTGTTTTTTTGCAGGGGGGAGTGGGAAAGGGGGGGGAGGGGTGGCGGTGGTTGTCAGATGTGTCTACGTTTGCAAACATCTTTCAGAGGCAATGGAAATAAAGAAAATAAGATAGTGTGTGTGTGTCCCAACAAGGTTAATGTTTTCCGCCTTTGTTGCCTATAAAGGTTACACAAACAAACAGAGAGAGAGAGAGAGAGAGAGAGAGAGAGAGAGAGAGAGAGAGAGAGAGAGACTGACCACTTGCTCTGGATAACGTGGGACCGCCCCAGAATAAATGCCACTGGATTTGATGCTTCATAAATGATAAATGATAATTACTCGATAATATATGAAGTCTCTCTTCTCTGTCTCCTCATAAAAGCGTTTTGATGAATAAGATTAAAGCTGTCTCGCTTTACGAGGCTTTCATTTTTCCTTCTCGTAGATAAGTGTTTTGATCTCTCTCTCTCTACTTGAATGCCTGCCTGCCTTCCTTTGTCTCGTTCTTGGCACTAGAATAGACTTCTGCTCTCTCTCAACTTCAAATGCAACCGGCAATAAGCGAATAACATTAACCTTTACAAATCCTTCAGGATTCCTTCTAACAAACAATCGACAACTATTGAAAAATACTAAATTCTTAAGTTTAATTTTCCAGTTCTTCAAACTTGCAAACTTGAAAATTCCATTAAAGTTTAACTAGGCAGATCATTTCAGCCAATGCGTAAATACAAAAGTTTGGTAAGGTAGGAAAATTAAGTTTTAAATTGTTTGCACCGACTAAAGCTAAAACTGTTTTGAGAACTTCGATAGCCAATAACTCCCTTCATGCCGAATCTCTAGGCTCTCTGTATAATCAGAACTTAAAACCCTTATAACAGAGCTTCGTATGACTTTTGCATGTACACTCGACAAGAAAACTGAAGATACAGTTTTCATTAGCTTTCGTTCATCGGATTTCCCATTTGTTTTTACTGAAAAGACATAATATCGCTAAATTTAATCTAGAATATGAAAATACACTGCAAATTATATCATATTAGTTAAAACTGCAAAACAAAACCGTTCAGATACTTAAAAACTCGATATATGTCCGAAGTAATTGGAATTTCTCAGATGGATTCGTTCATAGAGATCTGGTAGATAGAATGTGAATTTCTGATTGTAGTACTATGTATCACGACGACAATATATACTCGTTTTCCTTCATGAACGGGGATATTATTGTATCATTGTAAGTGGTGAATGCAATTATTTTTAGCTTCTACAAACTCATGTTTGTATTCCAAAGCATTTAATGTTTGCTGACGTCAATGGCAGCTAATGTTGCTAAGGCTAAGGTAGGTTGAGCAAATCTAGTTGCATCCGCCAGAGCGTTTTCTATGATGTGGAGGAGCCGTAGAACTTCTAGCGGGAAAGCGCAAGTCACTGGATACTGGCTTACGTAACGGATTTCACACTTTGATTACTTTGACGTTGACATGGATCGAATGCTAGTTGCTGTTTACAAAGCTACCGTCTTTAAACATAAATCTTTATCAAGGTTAAAGTAGCATGTCAGCTCAAAGATGTTCTGGCTATATGCTCCCATTACAAAGCAGTTCGTAGTAGCCTACAGCCCTACACGACTGCATTTCTTTGCTGCGAGGCTGAAAGATCTCCCAACACATCAGCATTATTTGCACGATATAAAACTTTAATTGCCTGTGCAATACATATTGGGTTATTTGTGGTAATAACTGTTTTTACTTAACAACTTTTTTCGGGAATTATTTGTGGATGAAACCCGATTTTCAAAAGTACAGATTATATCAAGAGAGCAAGAATGACGCAGCCTGTGTCTAAAATTTTCCACGTCTTTTTACAATCTTTGAATGTTACGGCAACAGTCGAATGAAATCAAGATTAGGGTATGAATTTCTTAGAGAATTGACTTGAATATTATGATCCTTCAAATTTTATCTAGCATAGTGCAGCACGATCTTGGCAGTCATATCATCCCGTTTCCCAGGTATCTGTGCACCGACTCACCGCTCTTTCTTCTGCCTTTCCCCGTCACCAGTCAGTCACCAATACTATAATCTCTCTCTCTCTCTCTCTCGTCTCTCATCTCTCTCTCCTCTCTCTCCACTTCTAAAACATACTTTTAAAAATAATATATATTACCACCCAATCTCCCAAAGAAAATATAATGAAATTAAGTAGTTTTTATAAATAGGCCTAAGCTTTCACGTAAGCAGATTTTGTTCTCTCTCTCTCTCTCTCTCTCTCTTTTAAAACACATTTGAAAAAATATTATCACTCAATCTTTCAAAGTAAATATAATGAATTAAGTATCTCTACAGATAGGCCTATGCTTGTGCGCTCTCTCTCTCTCTCACTCACTTTTAAAACACATTTGAAAAAATATTACTCAATCTTTCAAATTAAGATATAATGATTAAGTATCTCTACAGATAGGCCTATGCTTGTGCTCTCTCTCTCTCTCTCTCTCTCTCTCTCCACTTTTGAAACATTTGAAAAAAATATTGTCACTTAATCTCTCAAAGTAAATATAATGAATTAAGTATCTCTATCGATAGGCGTATGCTTGCGTGCTCTCTCTCTATCGTCATAATATTTCATTCTTTACTGCATTTTTCCTCACGATTTCCACAAGTACTGACCAGATTTTAAAACATTTTCTCTCATTGTTTAAGATCCGTCTTCAATTACGCATGAATGTTACGTCAGTTGAGTGTCAAACATTACTTATAAATAAGGTTTCACAGCAGGTTTTAAAGAAGGATGATCGATATTCTATCCTGAACTGACGTTACCAAACCAACATTAACGAATAATATAGAGCCTGTTTCTACATTCAAGTATAAATGATTAAAGGACCTCTATAAAATCTTTATGGTGTAAAGTTAATGGAAATCTAGAAAGCAACAAACGCTATGATTTTGAAGCTCCGCCCCCTTTCCAGAGTTGCCAGGTGTGGCATTATTGAACACTATATGTCCGAAGATTTAAAAAAACTATCTTAACATTCCTTGCCGAGTGTACAGAGTGGATATCCTCTACTCCCAGTCAGTCACTCTACTCCCAGTCAGTCTTTATTCAAAGTTGCTTTTATGTTATACTTCAGTTAAGAAGTCTTAAGGCCTGTCCACACGAGCGTGCCTGATCGGCGTGCTCCGAGGTTGACAGCCAAATTCTGGCAAGCTTACGCATCAATGTTGTCCACACGGGTGAGGCGATGGAGGGGTGGGCTTGCCCGACGATGCCAGTAGTGTGTTCAGTGCAGTACGATAAACATTGTGCAGCATGATAATTGCTTTGTGTGTAATGAAAAAGAAGAAAAAGAGAATATGGTGCAAAGAATGGCTCAGTAAAAGAAATTTATATGGTTAACGTAAGTCTGCCATGGTCGAAGCTCAAGCCATCGGCCACCACCATGGTGATTTTTCTACAAGACGCATCGGGCAATTTGACTGTTTGCCCGTCAAGTGTGCCCGTTAGATGGAAGGTCCGTCGATCAGGCCCGGTCGTGTGGACAGGCCTTTATCCCTCACACCGTTGTATGTAGAGCAGCCTCAGATGTCGTTTAGTTGGAAATTCAGCTTAAGCGAAAATGCAATGCTTATTACCCTAATATTCTTGCATTTATAAAACAAATTATTAAAGTGATATCTCATCTCTATTTTCCTTTATTTTTTTCTAGCTTCTTCCTAATTTAGACCAAATTCTTTGGAAACTAACTTAAAAATGTCAAATAACCCAGGAGGGCTTGTTCCATATTAGTTTCATTTAATTTTTCCCTTCAAATGTTACTCAAGAGAAATTAACCTCTATCTGTAATGTAAAGAGCTAAATTTGCTCCATGAACTGAAACTAAAACCAGCCATTTCATTAAACATTTTATAATTATGGAAAGTAATCGTGGCACGTAACAAGTATCCTGGACTGAAGGCAATGAGGCATTTTGAAATTAAATACCCAAGGAAAGATAAACTAGGTTATTTTATCTAAATTTTATTCAAAATTCCTACAAAAAACTTAGTAACAGCCATCTTAATTGTTATGGAAAGAAAGATATGTAAATACTTATAAAAATTTTATTCACTAGAAGTATCAGGTACCTAATCTAGCACCAATTACTGCTCTAGAATCAGTATATAATGACATTTAGGTTCAAGGTCCTATTACCTGCTATTCAAGCTTTTGTAGGATAAATGCAACTTGCACAGCTTCCTTAACATTATTTTACTAAAATGGTTAAGCAGCCTTCAGCTCCAGTAAACTTACTCTGTAAGAAAAAAGGCATAAAAGATCAAATTTCAAAATATTTATTACAAACCCAAACTGGATCATTCAAGTTCATTACAAACCCAAACTGGATCATTAAAGTTTATTACAAACCCAAACTGGATCATTCAAGTTTATTACAAACCCAAACTGGATCATTCAAGTTTATTACAAACCCAAACTGGATCATTCAAGTTTATTACAAACCCAAACTGGATCATTCAAGTTTATTACAAACCCAAACTGGATCATTCAAGTTTATTACAAACCCGAATTGGAGTACTCTGGTTTTTATTACTAATCCAAACTGGATCACAAACCGTAAAAGTATGTTTTAACTCCTAAGCAAGACTTTGCAATGGATCCATTCAATTGCTTAAACCCATTTACCTTTAAACCACTTTCAAAACTGACCAGAGATGCCCAAAGAAACGTCATGGCACCAGGGAAACAAGAACTTAGACCACTTAAAATCTGATGCCCAAAGAAAGGTTACCCAGTCAAGTGACAAAGGAAACGAGTGACCAAGGGGAAAAGTCACTGGGAACAAGGTTAAGCTATATAATCCAAAAGGACCCCATTCCAGAGGAAAATGCTACAGTAAACCAGTAGCCAAAGCTACCTGTCAACAGGGCACTGGTCAGCAATAGCTACGATTCTGACAATCGTGATACATAACTGAAAACTTTCATAAACAACAGTATCACTTAGGGATATTCTTGAGTTTGTTCTTTGTACTGATATTGTAAAATTAAGAGCGTTACTTTTGTATTATGAACCTATATAGCTAGTTTTATAAAGGTAACTTAAAAATCAAATTATTTTACTCTACTTTGATTTAAAAACTTCAAAATTATTACATTCAATCAAAATAAATCACAGTCTCCAAAAAGAGCAATGCTGTCTACGTTAAGTTTCCAAAAAGAATTATGAGGAATGCTGTCAAGTTACGCTAAGTTTCTGAACCTAATGTAGTTTTAAAAGTTAACGCCTTTTCAAAATAGTTAAATAACTATCTACAAAACAAAAATTAAAATTTCTTTCCAATCTAACATTAAAATACTTAATCTGAATTATATCTGCTAGGACAACTGCGACGCAACAGTTAAGTTTAAAAGCTTACGTTAAAATTTAAGACAAAGCTTACAAGTGTTCAACAATTTACTTTTGAAGGTACGTTTAGCTTTAACCAAAATTTTAATCTAAAAATGTGAAAAAAATTATTTCAAATTCTATGTTCTTACATCTAACGTTACTCTAAGACGATGAGGTACGTTAACTAATAAAAATGCCTAAACTAAGTCCTTAAAAACTAAATCCTTAAAGCTAAAGGTTTTAGAACCTGAAAAGAAAACGGGAAACCTCCCATGCATATCCCATAGGTCTGAAGACCTAGGGACATTGGCATGGGAGGTGGCCTCCACCCCTGACAGGGGCCCCGCCCCTGCAGGGGTGAAGGTGAGGAGAAGGTTGATTGTTTGTTTGTTTTACACTAAAAAATCAGACCTTCATTAATCCAGACTGACGAACTTCCAACTTATCAACCAAACTTTCATGAGAGTTCAAGTGCTACGTTTTGGACTTGGAGAAATTTAAGGCTTCAAAATTAGTTTCGTATCACAATCTGCAACAAGATTCATAAAATTGGCATTTCTACAGAAGCAATCCGCGGTGGCCTAGACTATGGCAATTGACGGTTTCCTATGTTATTTTACCCACTGAACAAGAACTTAAAGTAATATTTATTCTGACGACTGTAATTAACCCCCAAGGGCCAGTACCAAACACGGCAACCCTACCGCCGACCGAAATCGGCGGAAGAACACCAAAACCAATATGGCGGCGATACCAAAACAGCAAAAAGTAGGGAGCGACTACATATCCGCGACTATCGATTTATGTGTGCTGTCAGTAAGGCCGTGACAGAACGGCACTTCGCGCCATATCTGCATATTTAAAGATCCTTGGCAAGCATGGCATGTACTGGCAAGAGGTAATGTTGCGCAGGGGTTATAGTAAGGCTACTTACCGTGCCGAATCACACCTAAAGGTGTTCCTGTTGTAGTCAATCCGACAAATAGCTCCACAACACTCGCAGTTTTTTTTGCTATAGAATTAAATTATGTCTGAGCATATTCAATCAACTTCTTTACCACCACTAGACAAATGATAAAATTCACCATAACCCACATTGCACTGCAAACAATCGGTAGGAAATCTAAGGTCTGTCAAAATTAATGCCAGAAGGGCCAGCCATTGCCTCTGCCAAAGCTACAGGAAGACAATGCCGGTTTTTGCTTCATTATTCGAGTATTCAGTCAAACAAGGATACCAGTGACACTGGACAGGTAACTTACTCCGCTGAAATGCTAGTGAAACTTAAGTTTTCGACTAAAGTCGTTCGTAATTGGTTATGAAACCCATGACGTCATAACGGTCACACCTCTCGGCCAATAATGAGTAACTGGAACTGCTTTTGTTTGCGTAAGACAGTAAGTTAGAGGGCTCATTAAAAGTAAACATTACCGTAGAGGAAACACCTCTCCCGACTTAGGAAAAATTCCAGGTAAAAACTTATCAAGCTCATTTAATTCCACCCCGTTCAATCTCTCATATGACTACTTTTTATATTGCTTTTCACATGCTCTTTCCAGTAGGTGATTATCTTAATATCCAGTGCGGAGTGCTTCTGAAGTATTACCTTTAGTTCTGGCCCTTGGGGGTTAATTACAGTCGTCCGAATAAATATTACTTAAAATTCTTGTTCAGTAGGTAAAACTGCATAGTAAAATCGCAACTGCCATAGTCTGGGCCGCCACGGATAGGTACCTCAGATCTACCATAAAATTAAGTATCAATTTTACTTAACCGCAAAGTACAAAGATAAGTCCATTCTACCACAGTATAGGATAATTTTAGGCAAGAAAATTAAGTATTTACAATAGACCTTAAAACAACTAATACCAACCTTCTTAGATTCACAAATCTCCAGTCGTAGTAAAACACTTCCTTGTTGCACTTTAAAAGACCTGTAAAATATAGTTTGTAGTATTGTACTAAATCTCAGCCACTCAGGTGTTCATCCATTATCATGTAAGAAAAATATTAGAAATTAGGAAATAGGCAAACCAAAGCCACTGAAGGTGGAAACCAAATAGCAAACCAAAGCCACTGAAGGTGGAAACCAAATAACAAACCAAAGCCACTATGTCGAAAATTAAAATTGAACCAAAGACAATGAAAGTAAAACCAAAGCAAGGCAACGGCAGTGATGTTGAAAAAGCTACAAACCAAAGTCACAGATTGTGAAAAACTAATGCTGCAAACCAAAAGCAATGAGTGTGGAAAACCAATGCAAACTAGAAGCACCAAGTCGAAAATCAATGTAAACCAAAATCACTGGATGTGGAAAACTAATGCAAATCAAAGTCACTGAATGTGGAAAATAATGCAAACCAAAGTCACAATGGAAAACTAAAGCAAACCAAAATTAAGTCAAAACAAAGGAAACCAAAGTAACAATGTGGAAAACTAAAGCAAACCAAAGACATTGATTATGGAAAACTAGAGCAAACCAAAATTGAAATAAAGCAAACCAAAGACACTATTTGGAAAACTAAGACCAAAGGTAATCAAAGTAAAACAAAAGGAAACCAAAGGCACTGAATGTGGAAAACTAAAAACCAAAGGCACTGGATGTGGAAAAATAGCAAACCAAAGTCACTGAGTCTAAAACCAGTTGCAAACAAAGTGGTAAACCAATAGCAAACCAAAAGCAGTGAATGTTTTAAACTAAAAAACCTAAAAGCACAAAGTCAAACTAATGCAAACCAAAAGCACAGTTTAAAACCAAGAGCACGGAAAGTGGAAAACCAAAGCAAACCAAATGAACAGGAACATTCACGAAACTGAAATTTAAATAAATTCATAGGTAAAACTTAGGTGAACCATGACAAAATATTCAGGATAAAAATTCAGGTTTAAAATAAATACTATTTGGAACAAATAGTAACTTTCTACAGAAACAGTCCGCACGGACTGCAAGGAAAGTAACCGCGGATAGTACGACATCCACTAGGAATTGGGGACCGTCCAATGTATTTTGCAGTGTTTAGTACTAGCCCCTGGGGGTTTAATTACAGTCTAACAAATGAATATTACTTAAAATTCTTGTTCAGTAGGTAAAACTGCATAGAAAAACAACTGCCATAGTCTAGGCCGCCGCGGACAAGTACCCTACATCTACCAAAATATATTTTAAAACTTTTGGAACAAATACTCAAACTTTAACTCCCCCAAAAAAGTAAAATTACAATGAAGTTACACCAAAATGACATACTTTAGGTTTAAAAACAAATTTTTAAATTCAGGGACAAAAGCTACTTTAAAATGATAAAAAGCAGGTAAAATTAAAATTTTAAGTTTAACCACAAGGGCAAACATTCACTATCAAAACTTAAAAGTGTTTTAAAAAACTTTAGGAACTAATACGCTTTTTAATAGTAGAAAGTGCAAAACGTCAGGGGAAACAATTTAACCACAATAGCAAAAATTCTAACCAAGACAATTGAAATTTAAAAGTAAGAATTAAATTTCTAGTTAAAGCAATAGTAAATATTCACGAATTAATTGAAATTTAAAAGTAAGAAAATTAAATTTCTATTTAAAACAGTAAATATTCACGAGTTTAAAAAATCTACGAAAAACCTCTAAACTTTTTTAGGAACAAATACAACTAAAATTTCTAAACTTCAGATAACATTTTAAGTTTAACCACAATGGCAAACATGCAAATTAAAAAAATTTCTAAAATATTAGAAAATTCTAAAGACATTAACTTTAAAACTGCAAAAGTCAAATTAAGTTAAAATTTAAGTTGAACAGAAAATAGCAAATGTTCAATTTATAAATAACCGAAAAGGTACAAAAAGAAACTTGGGCCTATTCCGTTGCGGGAGGATTACACCTCTAAGCGTAGACGTTCCTAGGTCCAAACTCTTACGAAACTTTCCAAGCCAAACACTTGTGTAAATCGTTGAAAAAACGGAAAACGAAGTTTCCAATCAACTACTAAGAGTCGAGTTTACGAAGTCCCGAGAAGAGCAACACTTTCACAAGACACTGATTCTACCGAAACGTCGACTGAAAGTGGACAGCTGATCTATTAGCTCTGATGTCACTTCTCTCTGACGTCATCAAGACAGTAAAGAGTAAGTCAGGATTTCCACACAAGGACAATGGATGCCATAGACGGAAACGTCCAGCGTTTAGGTTTCAATGGACAATGAATAGAAGGCGTTCATGCTTTGGCTATGAGTATTCGAGCCTACATTTTAGATTTCTCAAACTCTTTGCTAAAATTAGCTGTTAGGTTTCATTCTTTTGAAATTTTTAGTAGATGAAAAATATTTATACATGTTCTTGAAATGAATAGGAACGATGAAAATAACACTGGTCTTGTTTTGATGATAAAATTTTCAGATTTCCTGTTTTACTTCTCTGTCTGTCTGTCTGTCTGTCTCTCATTATATATATATATATATCTATATATATATATATATATATTATATTATATATATATTATATATATATATATATAGAAAAAGAGAGAGAGAGAGAGAGAGAGAGAGAGAGAGAGAGAGAGAGAGAGAGAGAGAAAAGTAAAAACAGGCCTTGCTTAGGTAATTTAGAATTTTGAACCACCAGAGAATTTCTATTTGATTTGCTATGTCTTTCCCTAAAAGTAGAGATCGAGAGATCGAGAGAGAGAGAGAGAGAGAAAGTAAAACAAATCTTGCTTGGGTAATTTTGAAATTTGAATCACCAGAGAATTTATATTTAATTTGCTCTCCCTAAAAGTAGAGAGAGAGAGAGAGAGAGAGAGAGAGAGAGAGAGAGAGAGAGAGAGAGAGAGAGAGAGAGAATTTAAAAAAAAAAGCCTACTGCAAAATGAAAACATAAAATATTGGTCATTCAGTATCAAACTGGTTTTGAATGCTACTAAAAATCCTGAAAAAAAAGAAAAATATAGTGTTAAAAATGCAGTTTGATTTAGCTGGTGACAAGCCAAAAAATTAAAAATTAAAATAAATAAATAAAATAGAATAGAAAATAGAAAAACTATCTGACAGTACTTCTCCAAATTATCGTATCGAACGATGCTGAGTTGATAAAAATATATATCTATACACGGCTGACTGTTCTGAGTAATTTTTTCATATTCATAAATAATATCGAATATATAAATATATATATACGTATATATTGATATATATATAGATATATATATATATATATATATAGATATATATATATATTTATATATATATATATATATCTATATAATATATATCTATAAAACATTCAGGAGTCCAGGAAGACAGCAGTCTAAGAAGCATGCTTTATTTATTTGAGAAACGTTTCATGTTGCTTCAACACATCATCAGTCTGCAATAATTAAAATTTTACTTTATAAATTACAAGTACAAATTATTACCAATAAAAATTCAGCTAAAAATCATTTAAAACTTTAAAATAAAAACAAAACATGAGCGAGAAAGGCTACCTATTCAAGGAAAGGAAAAGAGCCAAGTGACCACAACAGTTCATACATGCCCAGACAATGATTTTTAGCTGAATTTTTATTGGTAATAATTTGTACTTTTAACTTGTAATTTATAAAGTAAAATTTTAATTATTGCAGACTGATGATGTGTAGACGCAACATGAAATTTTTCTCAAATAAATAAGGCCTGTTTCTTAGACTGCTGTCTTCCTGAGACTCCTGAATGTTTTATCAACGATTTTCCTGATATATATTTATATACATGAAAATATTAAGAAAACAAAATATCTCAACGATGTTCATCTTTAAGTCGAATCTAGCTTCCTGGAACAATTTACATTTAGGGAAAAAATTATTTTTTACAAAAAACACAACTTCCACTTAACCTTCCCAAACGGAGGAGAAAAACTGAAAAATTATAATGATTTTTCTTCACTCTCTACGAGAATCGAGTATTAATTCATCATCCGTCATTATTTTTGCCTCCCGAAGATCCTCAAAGATCACAAAAAAAAGAGGAAAAAAATTGGTGAGCAAATACCTCAAGTTTGATAGGCGGAACCGTCGGTTAAAAGGCGTTCAGCCTTTTCTCTAAGAGGAAAAAAGGCTTTTCCTTAACAGCTCAGTTTTCAGGAGAGAGAGAGAGAGAGAGAGAGAGAGAGAGAGAGAGGAAATGAGCGTCTCAACAAAGTGTATGTTTTCCATCTTTGTCGCCTATGAAAGAAAAAGGGGGTTACTGAAAGAGAGAGAGAGAGAGAGAGAAATTAGTGTCTAAACAAGGTTTATCTTTTTCACCTTCGTTACCTATAAAAGTAAAGAGAGAGAGAGAGAGAGAGAGAGAGAGAGAGAGAGAGAGAGAGAGTCTAAGGAAAGATTTTAGCGTTCCAGCAAGATAATTGTTCCATATATGTTGCCTACAAGAGAGAGAGAGAGAGAGAGAGAGAGAGAGAGAAAGGAACAAGTTGACAACTTTCTCTCGTCTGTAACATCCGCATTGCACCCTTATCTTATTCCAACTTTCATCACATCTGTTTCGCCACGACCTTTCACTGTCTTCACTATTTTCCTCCTTATCAGTCACCATCCTTTCTCTCCTTATCACCATCTGCGTCTATTCTCTCTCTTCTTACCCATCTCCAGCCAATCAAATTATTATTATTATTATTTTTTTTTCCCTCTATCACAGTCCTCCAATTCGACTGGGTGGTATTTATAGTGTGGGGTTCCGGGTTGCATCCTGCCTCCTTAGGAGTCCATCACTTTTCTTACTATGTGCGCCGTTTCTAGGATCACACTCTTCTGCATGAGTCCTGGAGCTACTTCAGCCTATAGTTTTTCTAGATTCCTTTTCAGGTATCTTGGGATCGTGCCTAGTGCTCCTATGATTATGGGTACGATTTCCACTGGCATATCCCATATTCTTCTTATTTCTATTTTCAGATCTTGATACTTATCCATTTTTTTTTCCCTCTCTTTGCTCTTCACTCTGGTGTCCCATGGTATTGCGACATCAATGAGTGATACTTTCTTCTTGATTTTGTCTGGTCTATTTGCACGTAACACCCTATCCGTTCTGATACCATAGTCGCAGAGGATCTTTGCCTGATTGTTTTCTATCACTCCCTCAGGTTGGTGCTCGTATCACTTATTACTGCAAGGTAGCTGATGTTTCTTGCACAGGCTCCAGTGGAGGGCTTTTGCCACTGAATCATGCCTCTTTTTGTACTGGTTCTGTGCAAGTGGCGGGCATTCGCTTGCTATGTGGTTTATGGTTTCATTTTTCGTATTGCACTTCCTACATATGGGAGAGATGTTATTTCCGTCTATTGTTCTTTGAACATATCTGGTTCTTAGGGCCTGATCTTGTGCCGCTGTTATCATTCCTTCAGTTTCCTTCTTTAGCTCTCCCCTCTGTAGCCATTGCCACGTGTCATCGCTGGCTAGTTCTTTAGTCTGTCTCATGTATTGTCTGTGCATTGGTTTGTTGTGCCATTCCTCGGTTCTGTTTGTCATTCTCCTGTCTCTGTATATTTCTGGGTCTTCGTCTACTTTTATTAGTCCTTCTTCCCATGCACTCTTTAGCCACTCGTCTTCACTGGTTTTCAGATATTGCCCCAGTGCTCTGTTTTCGATGTTGACGCAGTCCTCTATACTTAGTAGTCCTCTCCCTCCTTCCTTTCGTGTTATATATAGTCTGTCCGTATTTGCTCTTGGGTGTAGTGCTTTGTGTATTGTCATATGTTTCCTGGTTTTCTGATCTATGCTGCGGAGTTCTGCCTTCGTCCATTCCACTATTCCTGCGCTGTATCTGATTACTGACACTGCCCATGTTTTTGGTTTATGGCTTTTATCAATTTATTTCCGGCGTGAGTTTTGACTTGAGTATCGCCTTGAGTCTCTGCATATATTCTTTCCTGATCGTGTCCTTCATCTCTTGGTGTTTTATATCCCCTCCTTCCATTATTCCCAGGTACTTGTATCCTGTCTCATCTATGTGTTTGATGTTCTTCCCATCTGGTAGCTTTATCCCTTCAGTTCTCGTTACTTTGCCTTTTTGTATTATTATTATTATTATTATTATTATTATTATTATTATTATTATTATTATTATAGCGGTCACTTATCAAAAAAAGGAAAAGTAACTTGAGAAATCAATAAATAAATGATAACCTAAATTTCTTCGTTATAATATATAATATATATATATATATATATATATATATATATATATATATATACATTTGTAACTATAACCTACAACCTGTAACCTATAACCACTGTAGCTAAAAATTAATAGTATTTCAAGCAGCAGCAAGACCCATCGAGGCTGTTTATGAATGAGCCTCAAAAAATCCACTAAGAGAGAGAGAGAGAGAGAGAGAGATAGATAGATAGAGAGAGAGAGAGAGAGAGAGAGAGAGAGAGAGAGAGCGTCTGTCCATTTCTCCCTCTCGGTTTTTCATTCACGATCAAATATTCATTTTCCGGATATTATAGATTTATCCAGAATTGAGTTCTTCCTCCTCCTCCTCCTCCTCCTCCTACCTCCTACCTCCTCCTACCTCCTACCTCCTCGTACCACCTACCTCCACCTACCTCCACCTACCTCCTACCCCCCTCCTACCTCCCGGAGGCAATGGTGATTAGCCAGAGCGTGAACCGGAAGCGTCTCTATTCATTAGCCTAATTGAATTGCATTTATGTATGAGTCATATTTCGTTAACCCGAGAATATCTTTGTGGTTCAAGGCATTCCGTCCTTTTTGTTTTATATGTGGTACTGGCTATGTGGTGATGCTGGTTATTCTTGGTTATGTGGTGCTTCTGGTAATTCTTGGTTATGTGGTGCTATGTGGTGCTGCTAGTAATTCTTGGTTATGTGGTGTTGCTGGTAAATCTTGGTTATGTGGTGTTGCTGGTAAATCTTGGTTATGTGGTGTTGCTGGTAATTATTGGTTATGTGGTGCTTCTGGTATTTCTTGGTTATGTGGTAATGCAAGAAATTCTTGGTTATGTGGTGTTGTTGGTAATTCTTGGTTATGTGGTAATGCAAGAAATTCTTGGTTATGTGGTGTTGTTGTTAATTCTTGGTTATGTGGTAATGCAAGAAATTCTTGGCTATGTGGTGTCGTTGGTAATTCTTGGTTATGTGGTAATGCAAAAAATTCTTGGCTCTGTGGTGTTGTTGGTAATTCTTGGTTATGTGGTAATGCAAGAAATTCTTGGCTATGTGGTGTTGTTGGTAATTCTTGGTTATGTGGTAATGCAAGAAATTCTTGGCTATGTGGTGTCGGTGGTAATTCTTGGTTATGTAGTAATGCAAGAAATTCTTGGTTATGTGGTGTTGTTGTTAATTCTTGGTTATGTGGTAATGCAAGAAATTCTTGGCTATGTGGTGCAGCTGTTAATTCTTGGTTATGTAGTAATGCAAGAAATCCTTGGTTATGTGGTGTTGTTGGTAATTCTTGGTTATGTGGTAATGCAAGAAATTCTTGGCTATGTGGTGTCGGTGGTAATTCTTGGTTATGTGGTAATGCAAGAAATTCTTGGTTATGTGGTGTTGTTAATTCTTGGTTATGTGGTAATGCAAGAAATTCTTGGCTATGTGGTGTTGTTGGTAATTCTTGGTTATGTGGTAATGCAAGAAATTCTTGGCTATGTGGTGTTGTTGGTAATTCTTGGTTATGTGGTAATGCAAGAAATTCTTGGCTATGTGGTGTTGTTGGTAATTCTTGGTTATGTGGTAATGCAAGAAATTCTTAGCTATGTGGTGCTGCTGGTAATTCTTGGTTATGTGGTAATGCAAGAAATTCTTGGCTATGTGGTGTTGTTGGTAATACTTGGTTATGTAGTAATGCAAGAAATTCTTGGGTATGTGGTGCTGCTGGTATTCTTGGTTATGTGGTAATGTAAAAAATTCTTGGTTGTGTGGTGTTGTTGGTAATTCTTGGTTATGTGGTAATGGAAGAAATTCTAGGTTATGTGGTGCTGCTTGTAATTCTTGGTTTTGTGGTAATGCAAGAAATTCTTGGCTATGTGGTGCTGCTGGTAATTCTTGGTTATGTGGTAATGCAAGAAATTCTTGGTTATGTGGTGTTGTTGGTAATTCTTGGTTATGTGTTACTGCAAGTAGCAGTTCTTAGGTATATGTTACTGTAAGTAGTACTTCTTGGTTATGTGATACTGCAGGTAATTCTTGGTTATGTGGCACTGCAGCTATTTCTTGGGTACGTGTTACTGCAAATAGTAGTTCTTGGTTATTATGTGTTGCTGCAAGAAATCCTTTGTAGCTGATTCATAAACAACCTCAGTAAATCTTGTTGCAACTTCAAATAGTGGCTGCAGTTTTAGTAGCAGTGGTTATAGTTATAGGCGAATTGAAATAAAAATGAAATGTGTACCAAGACACAACCACAGTACATAGTATTAATTCAGGTTTGGAATCTCCTTTGCTATACATACATACATACATACATACATACATACATACACATATATAAATATACAGATATATGTGTATTTATTTGTTAATTCGTTTTCCTCTTTTCTGATGACTGATCTCTTCTCTCTGTGACGTTAGTGGACGTCAAAATTGATGCTAGATAACTGCAGTATTTGAACACTATTCTCTCTCTCTCTCTCTCTCTCTCTCTCTCTCTCTCTCTCTCTCTCTCTCTTAATAAATCCCTTGATTTTTATGGGCAACAAAAATGGAGCAATTACAGTATTTGAATATCAATTTTTCTCTTCTCTCTCTCTCTCTCTCTCTCTCTCACCAGCAAAAGACAGCTGAAATGACATGCTCATTACCAACTCCAGTTACCAGCGAGCACTTGTATTCGTGACTAAGGATACGGTAACTAGCGAATATAATTGTCCAGTGTTATGTAACATTATGTAACATTTTGTACCATTTTACTTGGATAGGCGTTTAATGAGAGACATAAATTCTGCGTATGATTTGTATAAAAAGAGAATGGCGTGATGTAATTTGTGATAAGGCTGCAAGCGTGCGTTTATTTTTAAGTACTATACTTTCTCTCTTCTCTCTCTCTCTCTCCTCTCTCTCTCTCTCTCTCTCTCTCTCTTGCTTTTTTAGAAGACTGATGTTTGTATTTCTCTCTCTCTCTCCCTTCTCTCTCTTTTTAGTAGACTGATGTTTATATTGTTTTGGCAAATATCGATTCACAAAATTAAATGAAAAAAAAAGTCCTTAATGTTATGAACAAATTCCTGAGTCTCTCTCTCTCTCTCTCTCTCTCTCTCTCTCTCTCACTAGTCTTTCTAGAGGACTGATGTTGTTCGTATTGTTGCGACAAAGATCGATTCTCAAAAATATATGCAAAAAAAAAAAAAAACTTTAATGTTATAAACATATTTAGGAGTCTCTCTCTCTCTCTCTCTCTCTCTCTCTCTCTCTCTCTCTCTCTCTCTCTCTCTCTCTCTCACTCACTATTGTTTCGGCAAAGAACCATTCTCGAAAATAAATGTAAAAAAAAAAAAAACAAATCTTTAATAATATTTTTACATAATCAGATCTCTCTCTCTCTCTTTCTGCATATATATATATATATATATATATATATATATATATATATATCATATATATATCTATATATCTATATATCATCTATATATATGTATATATATAGATATATATATGTATATATACATATATATATATATATATATATATATACTATATATATATCTATATATATCATATATATAGATATATATATAGATATATATATATATATATATATATCTATATATATATATATATATATATATATATATATATATATATATATATATATAGATAGATATATATATCATATATATATATCTATATATATATATATATATATATATATATATCTCTATATATATATATATAATATATATATAGAGATCTTTCTACCTCGCCTGTATCAACAATCTCACGGCTCGAGCAATACCTCAAGTTTCCTTCAGATAACTTTCACTTAGGACTCTACCTGCCCTGTCCTTTGCATACGCATTGAAAGAGAGAGAGAGAGAGAGAGAGACCTTACCTTACAGACCTTCCATCTTGTTCGGGTTGCCCCAGGTCCCTCAGTGTGAGGCACCTCTAATGTCTACCAGAGAGTTGCTAGTACATCTTCCGGTATATTTTACATCTTCCAATCTTGGATGGTCTAGGATGCAGCTTAGATATTTGTCGAACTTATTCTTAAACATATCTACGCTCACTCCTGATATATTCTTCAGATGAGCTGGCAACGCATTGAATAGACGCTGCATTATCGATGCTGGTGCGTAGTGGATTAATGTCCTGTGTGCTTTCCTTATTTTTCCTGGTATAGTTTTGGAGACTATTAATCTACCTCTGCTTGCTCTTTCTGATATTTTTAGCTCCATGATGTTTTCGGCTATTCATTCTATGTTTCCATGCCTGAATTATCATGTAGCGTTCTCTTCTCCTTTCTAGACTATATAATTTTAAGGATTGTAGTCTTTCCCAGTAGTCAAGATCCTTAACTTCGTCTATTCTAGCTGTAAAGGACCTTTGTACTCTCTTTATTTGTGCAATATCCTTCTGATAGTGTGGGTACCATATCATATTGCAATATTTAAGTGGACTACGAATATATGTTTTATAAAGCATAATCATGTGTTCAGCTTATCCTGTTTTGAAGTGCCGTAACAACATTCCCATTTTTGCTTTACATTTTGCCAATAGAATTGCTATTTGATCATTGCATAATATGTTCCTATTCATCATCACACCAAGGTCTTTAACTGCTTCCTTATTTGTGATTGTCTCATTATTAGGTCCCCTATATGTATATAGCTTTTCTTCATTGTCTCCATAATTTATTGATTCAAATTTATCAGAGTTAAATACCATCCTATTTACCTCTGCCCAATCATATACTTTGTTAAGGTCTCTTTGTAGCACGTTCCTATCTTCATCACAAGTAATTTCTCTATTTATTCTTGTGTCATCGGCGAAACTACTAACTACCGAGTCCTTAACATTACTGTCTATGTCTGCAATCATAATAACAAACATTAATGCAGCTAACGCCGTACCTTGGGGCACACCGGATATTACCTTAGCTTT
The DNA here is from genome assembly GCF_015104395.2 of Macrobrachium nipponense. Lineage (NCBI taxonomy): Eukaryota > Metazoa > Arthropoda > Malacostraca > Decapoda > Palaemonidae > Macrobrachium > Macrobrachium nipponense. Next base: position 20,433,907 of record NC_061095.1, on the reverse strand, counting down.
ATCCGATTTCTCATCGTTTGCAATAACTATCTGTTTTCTGTTATGTATAAATTCTTTTAACCGTCTTCCTACTTTATCCTCTATATCATGTTTTCTAATTTTCTTCACTAATATATTATGATCTACCTTTTCAAAAGTTTTTGCAAAGTCTAGATAAACCACATCTGTTTTTTCATTTCCGCTTTTTTTTTTCATATTTTTTTTTTTGTATATGTTCTCACGGTGGACTAACAGTTGGGTTTGTGTACGAAACCATGTTGTCCTATATTAAACAAATTATTTTTTATTAAATGTTTCATAATATTTTTCTTCATTACCCTTTCATACACTTTCATAATATGTGATGTTAGATTCACAGGCCTATAATTACTTGCCTCTAGTTTTGATCCACTTTTGAAAGTAAGGGTAATTTATGCTAATTTGTGCTCATCATAGATCTTGCCTTTATCTACACTTTGTCTTAGTAATATTGCAAGTGGCTTTGTGATAGAATGAACTACTTTCTTTAACAAAATAGCAGGGACACCATCAGCCCTGCTGCAGCTCCATTTTTAGTTTCATTAATAGCCTGCACAATATCAGCTTCATTAATATCTATGTCTGCTAAATATTCACTATTTTCGTCCCTTACTTCAATATCATTATCTTCATTATCAATTCTGGGAATGAATTCTTACTTATATCATTCTGCCAATATGTTGCATATTTCCTTTTTTTCATTCGTTAATCTCCCTTCAATTCTTAGAGGGTCTATTTCGATTCTTCTTATATTCATCTTTTTCACATACGAGTATAATAGTTTGGGGTTTTGCTTGATATTTACCAGGGTTTTTTCATCCAAGTCCCGTTTTTTATTTTCTTTTGATTGTATAATCTGTTGTTCTGCATTTTCAATCTTTCTTTTTAGTTCGATCACTTTCCATGCATTTTTTTCTTTTGCAAATCCTTTTTTCCACTTTCTGATTTTCTGGAACAAGATCCTTCTGTCTCTTGGTATGCGTGACTGATGTTTACTTTTCTTCTTCGTTATATATTTATCCATTATTTTCTCTAATATTTTATATAATATCTCCGTATTTACCTTTAATTATCATCACTTACGAAATGTTTTATCCCAATCTTTTGTTTAATTCTTCATTTATTTCTGACCATTTTATAATTTTTACTGTAGAAGTTGTATTTTCCATGTCCTTCCCACTTTTTCATTTCTTGCTTATCTCTGTTTTCACTTGCTTTGGAATGGACTGTTAATTCTAGGATATTATGGTCTGGAATACTCGCATTATAATCTATTATTTCTTTAACATAATCACCTCGTTCACAATTACTAGGTCTAAAGTATTTTTTTTTTCCTTTCTTGTTGGCAAGGTGATTTATTTTTTTTTTTCTTTTTAATGTTGTATTCTAGTAGTATATTCTAATAGCTTTTCGAATTGCCTCTTATCTTCTGCACTACTATTACTCTCTTTTTTATATGTATAAATACAACCACAATCTCCTATTCGTTCTTTCCAGTCTACGAAAGGAAAGTTAAAGTCTCCAGATAGGAGAATAGTCCCCCAGTCTTGTGATTTTTCTACATATATCATCATCCAAATTTTTTTTCTTTTTATAATTGTGTCAAACTCTTTAGTATTAGGGGGTCTATATATTACTACGTTCATTCATTTTTCAGATTCAAATTCTACCGCTATTAGTTCACATTCTGAGTTACTACATTTCTCATATATTTTTCCTTGTTTTTTGTCTTTCCCATATATTGCGGTTCCCCCTTGATTCCTATTTTTTTTTTCTATCTGATCTATAAGTTTCGAACCCTTTTATTTGATCGTCATTCGCAGTCTCTGGGAATATCAGGTTTCACTTATATTCCTTATATCTATTTTTCTTTTCAATTTGGGTTTAGTTCTTCTAAGTACTCTATTTTTCTTTTTGAGTTACTCGTAACTAAACCCTGCGCATTCATCACTATGATGGTTTGCGTGTTTTCTCCTTCATTTAATATGGGTAATAATAAGGATTTTCCCACGTCTCTTTCCTGTTCTGGTATGTTGTTCTTTTCTTCATTTCCAGAAATCCAACTTTTCTATAATATTTGTTCTTCCTTCATTATAATTATTCTCTTTGTGTCTGAATCTGCAATTTTCTCCGTATCTGCAATATCCTCTTGCATCATAAATACAGTTCTTATCTCTTGAGCTGTATCTTGGAGCTGATGCTTGGAAATTTTTTGCTGACACTGCATATCGCAATATGTTGATTGATATAAATTTTCTTTATGAGTCTCTTGACCACTTGCATCTTATTTGGAACTTCTTCAATTATTTTCAAGATGTTATCTGTTGATTAATCAGACTGTGCGCGGGAACGTCTCACCAAGCAAAATGGCACTGAGAGAGAGAAAGAGAGAGAGAGAGAGAGAGAGAGAGAGAGAAATTAATGTTCCACTATGGTATTTGTTCCATCTTTGATGCCTATGAAAATAAAGGGAGCCATTGAGAGAGAGAGAGAGAGAGAGAGAGAAGAGAGAGAGGAGGGAGAGAGATAGAGAGAGAGAGAGAGAGAGAGATGAGAGGGAGGAGGCCAATGAATATAAAAAAGTGAGTGATCATCGACTGGTCTATTCACGAAAACTAGAGAACCTCGAACGAGGTGGTAGTCCTGGACTCAGGCTGTTTGGGTACTCGTCAGGCTGTTAGTAGATAAGGACGGTTTTAATTTGGTCAATTTTTCCTGATTTTCTTTGTGTCAGTCTGTGAAAACGAATTTTTTTTTGTAGTCTTTAATTTTTTAAATTAATTTTTTTGCTTGTCTCTATGTCAGTCTATCAGTCTGTGAAAATAAAGAAGGTTTTTTGTAGTCAAAAAATTTTTTTTTTGTGTTGGTCTGTGTCAGTCTGTCAGTCTGTGAGAAGAAGGAATTTTAAAAATTTTATTTGTTCGGGGAACATTCGAATACTTTCCACTGATGTCCCAACTGCTGCCGTTTTTTCGACTGCAAATTTATGCATGAGCTTTTAACCCCCTCCCCCCCTCCCCACAGCTCCCCCCCAAGCGCCCCTCAGTGAGAAAATATGCAGGTGATAAACACCCGGCGCATATTGGCGCCCTTGAGATATATATATTTTTATCGAGAGTCTCCCCCCCCCCCCCCCCCCCCACCCCCCCGCCCCCCCTGTAACTAAGGATGACCGAGTCGTCCACTCCTGCCAGCTTCATTGCCTGTTGTGCTGAGGTATTGTCAGTTTTTTTTTTTGTTTCTTATATAGAAATAATGATTTTAAGGCTTTGAATGGATACTTTCTCTGACTTATTTCCACGACGACAATTAACCAGTAAAACAATATATATATGGTATTTCAGCCCCTGAGAAGTATATTTGATCGAATTATTAGTATTCTTATCGACGAAAATTAACCACTTGAACAATATCTATTGTATTTCAGTATTTGAAAAGAATATTTAATCGAATTATTAGTATTATTATTGACGAAAATTGACAACTTGACCAATATTTATAGTATTTCAGTCTCTGAAAAGATTATTTAATCGAATTATTAGTATTATTATCATCGACGAGAATTAACCTCTTGAACAATATTCATGGTATTTCAGTCTCTGAGAAGTATATTTAATCGAATTATTAGTATTATTATTGACAACCATTGACTACTAGAACAATATGTATGGTATTTCAGTCTCTTAAAAGAATATTTAATGGAATCATTAGTATTATTATTAAGGAAAATTAACCACTTGAACAATATTTAGGGTATTTCAGTTCGAGAAGTATATCTAATCGAATTATTTGTATTATTACTATGAAACAAATCGGCAAGAACGGCCATTGACTTGAAATTCAGGCTTCCAAAGAACAAGGCGTTTACTTGAATGAAGTAACAGAAGGTAATAGGAAATACAGAAAGAAGAGATCAGCTATTAGAACAGAAATATAAAAGACCAATTGATAAATGAACAGATAAATAGATAATATAGACAATTTATTAAAGACGAAACGAGGAGAATGGTTGTAGGGAAGTGATTGCAAACAAGTCTGGACTCATAAAACTATCGTTGGAAACACTTGTGTAATTATATGGTAAGGCTGATATTCAAGTAATACCCAGAGCTTCAACAAGTTGAGTTTGACTGTTTTTAGGGGTCATTTTGGCCTTGCTTAATAATAATAATAATAATAATATAATAATAATAATAATAATAATAATAATAATAATAATAATAATAATAATAAAACTACAAATAAAGACTTATTAAAGGTTATTGCTGCTTCAGCGGTATTAATGTTAGAGAGTTTCTTCTTAACTTAATAATAATAATAATAATAATAATAATAATAATAATAATAATAATAATAATAATAATAATAATAATAAAGACTAAAAGTTATAGCCTGCCTCAGCTCTATTAATGTTATAGAGTATCTTCTTCTTAATAATAATAATAATAATAATAATAATAATAATAATAATAATAATAATAATAATAATAATAATAATAATAATAATAAAAGACTTACTAAAGGTTATTGCTGCTTCAGCGGTATTGATGTTATAGAGTTTCTTCTTCTTCTTAATAATAATAATAATAATAATAATAATAATAATAATAATAATAATAATAATAAAGACTTACTAAGGTTATTGCTGCTTCAGCGGTATTGATGTTATAGAGTTCTTCTTCTTCTTAATAATAATAATAATAATAATAATAATAATAATAATAATATAATAATAATAATAATAATAATAATAATAATAATAATATTAAAATAAAGACTTATTAAAGGTTATTGCTACTTCAGCGATATTATGCTATAGTTTCTTCTTCTTCCTTCTTAATAATAATAATAATAATAATAATAATAATAATAATAATAATAATAATAATAATGCTCAGAAGGAAACGGAAGGAATGATAACAGCGGCACAAGATCAGGCTCTAAGAACCAGATATGTTCAAAGTACGATAGACGGAAATAACATCTCTCCCATATGTAGGAAGTGCAATACGAAAAATGAAACCATAAACCACATAGCAAGTGAATGCCCGGCACTTGCACAGAGCCAGTACAAAAAGAGGCATGATTCAGTGGCAAAAGCCCTCCACTGGAGCCTGTGCAAGAAACATCAGCTACCTTGCAGTAATACGTGGTACGAGCACCACCTGAAGGAGTGCTAGAAAAAGCGATCAGGCGAAGATCCTCTGGGACTATGGTATCAGAACGGATAGGGTGATACGTGCAAACAGACCAGACGTGACATTGATTGACAAAGTCGAGAAGAAAGTATCACTCATTGATGTCGCAATACCATGGGACACCAGAGTTGAAGAGAAAGAGAGGGCGGGAAAAAATGGATAAGTATCAAGATCTGAAAAACAGAAATAAGAAGGATATGGGATATGCCAGTGGAAATCCGTACCCATAATCATAGGAGCACTAGGCACGATCCCAAGATCCCTGAAAAGGAATCTAGAAAAACCAGAGGCTGAAGTAGCTCCCAGGACTCATGCAGAAGAGTGTGATCCTAGAAACGGCACACATAGTAAGGAAAGTGATGGACTCCTAAGGAGGCAGGATGCAGCCCGGAACCCCACACTATAAATACCACCCAGTCGAATTGGAGGACTGTGATCGACCAAAAAAAAAAAAATAATAATAATAAAGACTTATTAAAAGTTATTGCTGCTTCAGCGGTATTAATGTTATAGCGTTTCTTCTCTATTTTTTCATACAGAGGCATCCCCGTGGTCACTTGATTGAACCATTGTTTCTTCTCCTTGGACCAACCCTTTTCTGCAATTTGGAACTTCCTACTAGTTTGGATGATTCATAATTACCGTCTTTTGTGGAAGGATTCTGAGTTATTTGTTGCAGAAGGTCAACCCCCAAACAAACATCGATTCCTTTATCCTCTTCCTCCAGTTAGTCCAATCTATTTTTCAAAATAGGATATGCAATTGACCTTGGAATCATCATCATCATCTGGAAAGTTGTTCATATCCGCTATAATATCATCAGGCAGGAAAAGGGAAGGACAACAAAACAAAGCACTTCCAGACTAGAACTGTCATCTTCGTGATATCTGGATTTCAGTCCTTTTTGCACAATATGCTTGTACATATTTTGCCCTAAGTGAAACGGGCAGCATCAAGAACTTCGACTCGGGAAACGATTCCAGAAATCCATTATTGTGTTTTCAGAACGATAACTCCGCAGTAATTCATTTTATTTTTCCCGAAAAGATTACTATATTAGTCTAGGAGCCAGATGCCTCTATCTGTTGAAATAAGGGATTTACCCTACACGGTGAGCCCCTTACGATTTGATGCATTCATAATATAGATTAATATATAGCACACCATAATCAGGACGGCTCTTAAAAATCTGGCTTTTCGAACACCTAAATATTGCCATTAATAGCTCTCTAGATTAATCTATCTTATTTGCGTTGGCCACTTTCATTAAATGTTATGCCATATGATTGTTTGTTTATATATTCACGTAATATTCTGGTAAAATGACCTTCACACAATAAAGATGGAAATGATATACAAGAACATTAGACCTATAGGCCTCTGGATCATTTTTTAAATGAAACAAATGATGACGGAAAATTTACCGAAAAATTCTTACATGTCGGTTAAATAATCAAGCTGCAACTCATAAAATACCATAACTAAGATATGGAAAATTTACCCAAATTTGCTAAATTTAATGGAAATTATATAAAAAAAACACATATTCATTCTAAACTATAGATAAAGTTTGATATTTGCATAAAATTTGGCCCAACCTCAAAAATATTCATGTAACACCAACTGACACAAAGCATTATAAATAGTATAGTATGCCTTTAAATAATACCATTTTCTCTCATCACTAAAAATTCAATCAGATGTAAGGGATATGAAAACAGAGTAGATTAGATTCCTATGAAGTCTCATATGACCAATCATAACTGCACCCAGTCTTCATAATTTAGTTACACTTTTGCTTTCTGATGCAATTCCAGATAATGTAGGTAAAAATGAACTTCTTGTTAATCCTCAAAATATTCATGAAAGTGTTTTAAACATCTCACAAGACATTGTGTCTGCCGTAACTGGTTTGCATACGCCCAAGCATGTTGGTTTAGCTGTATATGTGTGTCATTAAACTAGGAGCAAAGATATCATAACTATGCTTAGTCGGTTAGGATATTAGTTACATTGAGCCCCAAAGGGTCTTAGGAACTGTAGAAGCTGAAGTTGATGAATAAACAAATGATGAAAATATATTTATTTCTGCAAATATAGTTTCAGGTAAGTTCACTCACTTTGCAATTGATAATATAGATTTCTCTGAATGTGCACTTGTTGGCTCTAGTACACATATGACAGGCATGGTTATGTACCAACCAGGGTTGCTGGAAGGCCATGTATTTGACAAGGTACTTGTGGATATAAGACACAAGCGTACCACACATGGATAGTATTATAACACTAATACTGTCAATAAACACTGTCCATTCTGTAAAGAAGTTGAAGCGTGAGCTGTTCCCAGAAAAGGCCAACAGTACGATACTGGAATTCTTGCAGGGCTCACAATCAGATACCACAAGTATTAATCTCTGCTGGAAGTTACTCTGACTTTGTCCTAGTAAAGTTCTTGAGGTAGATTGCCCGCATGGAAAGTGTTTCATGCTATGCTGAATCATAAAAATATTCCAGTTACAGGGATTGGGTACTGCCCCTTCATACCCAATTTACCAACTCACTCAGCAGCTGTAGTAGAAGCAGTGAAAATATGCATGAAAACCAGCAAAGAGTTGGGGATCACATACTGTTATTACCCAAGATGAATCTATTTATGAGATTATTTACACACTGCAAAAATGCACCAGATGAATGAAAACCTGATTCTCAGGGTAGGGGGATTCCATTTTTTAACAAACTATCTAGGAGAGCTTATGTATGGTTCAAGTTTGAAAGAACTGTTTGTTTTCAGCAATGTACTGAAAGATGGCAGAGCAGAAAAAGTCCTCTCTGGTAAAGGTTACTATCAAGCGATTAACGCCCACATGTTTGTGTATGAGGTGCTGGAAGCCCTTAGGTTTGGTGCATTTGAACATGGGTGATTGAAGAAGGAATCAGTATGGATGTAATGGCAGAAATAACTGAATTAATATCCTCACTGGGCAAGGAACTAAAAGAGGGTACTCCCATAATGCAAACAGTGCACAAATCTTTATAGACCGGTTTGAATCTTGTAAAAAGTACAGCAAGACCTACCCGTTTTGGTGTAACTACTTACATTTGATAGAAATCCGACTGTCTTAGATTCCTGCAGAGAGGAGTGGTGAATGGCAGGAGTCAACTGCAGAAATGGTTGAGTATATAGCAGCTGCTGATAATACCAAATACATTAAAGCAGTAATGTATTATCTACATGCAATGGGCAATCTTCAAACTGAGGCTCCTGAAATTTATGAGGCATTTGAACGTGGATACTTTACTGTGTAGCGATCTTCTGGAGAATTTAATGCAATCTGGACAGATATGGCAGTGGAATGTTCACAGAACTGTGATGTAAATGGTAGGTCTGGCCAAGCTGGATTAAAGGGAATAACAATGAACAAGAATGCACAAACCAGGTGGTTAAAGACTCTACCTTTTGCAGCTGCAATATCAACTTCAATTAGGGTGATGACACATATGCATACCGAAGATGAGTGTCGTTATGAAGGCAGCAGTGCCAAAAAGAAAAGACAATGTAACTTACGTGATCACATTATATGTATCAGCCATTGAGAGTGGCCAGATTATTAACCCATTTGTACATGGCAAAAAGCATCTGGTCTCCATAGCTGATGGCAGTGTGGCAACAGAACAAATCAGTGATGATTTACTTGAGTTAAAAGAACATGGAAAAAAGCATTAGCTGAGTTTATGAGTACTGGTAAAGTTAAGAAACTTAATCTTCACACATTCAAAGCTATAACACCGTACAAAAAAAAAAACAATAACACAAAAGAGGAAGGTAAATGAACTTGTAAGACCATGTACTTGAAACGAATGGTGATGGAACTAGAAAGAGATGGTCACTGTAGAACCGAAGGAAGTTTTGAACCATGAATTGCACAACTACCCTCCATCTATTCATGGAAAGTGGAATCAGTTTGAAAGATGCCAGTGGATGTTAGGATAGACGAGGACATTCACAAATGGAGTATAGTATAGTATCAGTAGTAGCCATGCCATAAGAAATTGGGATAGCATTCTCGCAAGTAACATAAGTTAAGCTCATCTGTTGCAATTTTTGTATGAACAGTGGTCAAATCTGGCACATATCATTCCAGATGGTGTAACTGTAGTCTTGACTGGTGAGTTGGGTTTGAAAATAGGCAAGAAGTTAGAATAGAGAGGAACAGAAATACAAGTCTTAAAGAAAAGGACATCGTGAAGTTGGTATCACCCACACAAGAAGAAACTGACACCCGCTTAGTCATGTCTCTAGCAGCCTGTATCCATATGGGATGTTCAAGAGTTGTAATTAAGGTATTTGACTCAGACAATGTGGTGATAAGTGTATATGTATATGATTACTTAGCAGCAAGAGGCTTGAAGGAGCTATACATGCAAACAAAAGACTATTTCATCCTTATTCATCAGATCATTGAGGTTATAGATGCTGATGAGGCAAAGATGCTTCCCTTAGTACTTGCCCTATCTGGGTGTGATACTACTAGCTTCTTTGGTGGTAAAAGCAAGAAAACTTTCTATGCTGCGACATGTATTCATAAAGCTGATCTAGCAAGAATCTGCTCCCAGTTGGGAAACGATAACATCAGTACTTCTATAATTGACCAAATAATTACAGTGACAAAGTCAGCCACTATTGCTGCCTACCATCCACAGGAATTTAGCAATCTCAATGCACTTAGACATCACTTATATGCTAGGGAGAAGAACATAAAATTATTACCGCCTACAGATGATGTCTTTCGCCAACATGTTTTCAGGACCATCTTCCAAACATGCAGACCCACCCATCTCTTCCATCACCACTCGAATTTGGCTGGATGATGCTACCGAGTGGTGCAGTACATCCTGTAGTGATGACAAAAGATTCACTACCATCATCAATGCAAATCACACTATTATGCAATTGCAAACAGATGTGCGTGAAAAACTGATCTTGTAGTCATAAGCAAATGGAATGTGATGTAGCTTGTTCATGCCGTGAGGACCTTAGCATGTGTGTGCGTAAGCAGATGGACATAACAGATGATGATGATGATGCTTAGAGTTTCTCCAACCACAGATATTCAATAATTGATGTATTATTTGTCGTCTTGCAAACAAGTGTATATATATATATATATATATATATATATATATATATATATATATATATATATATATATATTTATACATATATATATATATATATATATATATATATATATATATATATATATATATGCGTGTCGATCTTTTTATTTGTTTCTTGTTATTATGTGCCACGATGCAAATGTATAACATTATACATCATATCACAGTTGACTTGACCGATAATTGGTGTGTTACTTGATTTTGTTTAGTGAAGATGGACATTACGGATTTTGAGGTAGCATTCAGTTTTGACCTAATAATACTGTTATTATTCATATGGAACAATACTTCTTTATATGTATATAATCCTTGACAAATTGTGCAAATTTCGAAAAAATGTCTACAATTTACCAGTAATAATTTGTGAATTACAACTAAATCTTTGAGGAGCAACATATAACTTTATCGGCAAATTGCTGTTTTGCATATGATAAAAACAGTTTAAATGTAAATATATTTTATTCTCCTTTATACTGTAACAAAGCACATTGCCTCATGGTTATCGTACCAAAATATTAAGTGGCTACTTGAACAAACAAGCAAATGGCATAGCAGATAATCAGAGTACCCAGCGCTACTGAGATAGATTTATATATGGCTCTATTTATGGCAATATCGAGATGTTCGAGAGGTCAGATTTCCAAGAGCCATCCCGATTATGGTGTAGGTTATACTAATCTATCATAAAAATGCATAAACTCATAAGGGGCTCGCCGTGTAGGGTATACTTCAATTTTGGTGACTGGCTCCCCGACTATATGTCTTTTTTATTTTTTTACTTGTCAGAGAGCAGCGCGGATAGTCGTAGGGCATTAAAAATATTCATTTGAATGTGCACTACATATAAAAAAAGCACTAATATATATTTTTGATGTCAGAGAGCAGTGCGAACAGTCGTAGAATATTGAAACTATTCATTTGAATGTGCACTAAGTTTAAAAAAAAGTATTAGAGCAGCACTTAAATGTTCCATCTGCCGCCCAGTTCTTGTTTTTAACTGTCGAAGTCCCTCGTCACTTTCAAAATATTAATATTCGTTTTGAATCTTCCATCAGGCTGTTATATTGTAAAAACATTCCATCATTGTCAACGTAGAAGTGCTCACTTGGAATGGAGGCGGGACATCTAGAATCAGCTTGACTCCAACGTCTAGAGTGAATCTGGCTGTTATATTGCAAAGAAACTTTTCATCATTATCAACGCACTAGTGTTCACTTGGAATTTAGGCAGGACATCTGGAATCATCTTGTCTCAAACGTCAAGTGTTCCTATGAAGTCGTTAAAATCGTCAACTTCACCAGCGATAATCGAGTGAGGGCCACCAAGAGATGATATAGACTTTCTGATTTTAAATAACTGAAACCGCGATCAAAGCATTGTACTTCTGCAGCAGTTGAAGATTGGTTATGGGCCCAATTTTAAAAAGGAAAATGACTCATCGTAGCATTAGTCATGAAATGGAGACACAAATCTACATTGATCATGTATATGTACATATATTTAAAGATAGATCTGTTCAGAAAGCTATCGGGAACCTGTCTCCTATTCAAAGGAAAATAGAACAGTTTCCGGGAAGCTTTCTGTACAGATTTATTTTCAAATATATGTAGCTACTACATATGTAATAACTGTGAATTCGTTTCCCCATCTCGATCCCAATTTTCTTAATCTCTTTGTAGTTTTATCTTTTTTTTCTTTTTGTAGTTTTCATCTGCATGGAGTCTCTCGCTTTGGGCGCACGATTTTTGCACCTCTAGTACATCGTAGCTCCATCAGGAGTCTGCTTATTTTTTGTGTATCTATAATTTTCTTGATCGAACACTTAATTTTTTCCTTTCTCTGGAGTCATAATCTGGCAGGCAGTCATATTTCCGCACCTCCAGTATCGTAGACCATTCCGCTTATTTTTTTGAGGTATCTGAAATTTTCTCGAAGTTGTGATATCTTGCAGATAGAAATATGAAGTGGGTAGACTAACTGAAAACAATCTAACTTGATTTGCTGTTATTTTTCCTATTTTTTTTTATCTACCACTTCCCAGCGACGATTTTAGCTTTAAATTGTTCAGAGCTTTCCTTTGAAAATTGGTTTTTATCGTATTTTCTCATTTATTTCAATGTTTTGGAGCCGAATTGACCAACGACGACCAATTAGCCACGGACGAACTGCCATAGCACCGTTTGCTCTGACTGCTTTTTTACATTTGAACTTTAGTTTAATAATAATAATAATAATAATAATAATAATAATAATAATAATAATAATAATAATAATAATAATAATAATAATAATAATAATAATAATAATAATAATAATAATACAATTGACTTTTGATATATGCAAACCTCATGGGAATGTATTTATAAGCACAAGTCTTCGATTAGAAAGAGCATTTTATATTGTTATCATATTGTTGACCTTAACCAAAACCCACGCTACGCTAATCCCATCAAACCCATCTGCTCTAACTTTGAAAAACAAGCCCTTACTGTATTCCTAAATCACAAGTAACTCTTAATCACGATGAATTTATTGAGAGTGAGTTGTACAAGAATAGAGTGGGAGAAAATACGTAATTTTCCCCCACTGTGGAAAAAATTGATGCCATAAATTAAACAATGGGTTTAACCAGGTTATTGGAAAGACATCAGACTCTCTCTCTCTCTCTCTCTCTCTCTCTCTCTCTCTCTCTCTCTCTCTCTCTCTCTCTCTCTGGGGTCTACACAGAAAGCAATCTGGCCAAATTGCTTTCCAAGGGAAAGTTCAGAAGGAAAAAGGAGAAATTATCTTGGACTTCTCTCTCTCTCTCTCTCTCTCTCTCTCTCTCTCTCTCTCTCTCTCTCTCAAGCCACATTAGCTAAACTAAAATAATTATTTCTCTCTCTGTCTCTCTCTCTCTCTCTCTCTCTCTCTCTCTCTCTCTCTCTCTCTCTCTCTCTCTCTCTCTCTCTCTCTCTCTCTCTCTCTCTCTGTGTGACTTCCACTCTTTCTCAAAGCTACATTAGCTAAACTAAAATCATGATTTCTCTCTCTCTCTCTCTCTCTCTCTCTCTCTCTCTCTCGTAGTATATATATATACATATAATCTCTCTCTCAAAGCAAATCAGTAAAGCTAAAATCATGATTTTCTCTGTCCTCTGTTCTGTCCGTCTGTCTCTCTTTCTCTTTATCTCTCTCTCTCTTTTAAAGCAAACCAGTAAAGCTAAAATCATGATTTCTTTCTGTGTCTCTCTCTGTCTCTGTCTCTGTCTCTCTCTCTCGAATCCACATTGGCTAATATAAAATCATGATCTCTCTCTCTCTCTCTCTCTCTCTCTCTCTCTGAAGCCACACTAGCTAAACTAAAATAATTATTTCTCTCCTCTCTCTCTCTCTCTTCTCAAATCCAACGTTTCTCTCTATCTCTCTCTCAAAGCTACATTAGCTAAACTAAAATCATGATTTCTCTCTCTCGCTCTCTCTCTCTCTCTCTCTCAAAGCAAATCAGTAAAGCCAAAATCATGATTTCTCTCTCTCTCTCTCTCTCTCTCTCTCTCTCTCTCTCTCGTAGTATATCATATCATATAATCTCTCCTGTCGTCTGTCTGTCTCTCTTTCTCTCTATCTCTCTCTCTCTCTTTTAAAGCAAACCAGTAAAGCTAAAATCAGGATTTCTTTCTCTCTCGCTCTTTCTCTTTCTCTCAAAGCCACCTTAGAGCTAAAATCGCGATCTCTCTCTATCTCTCTCTCTAATCCACATTGGCTAATATAAAATCATGATCTCCCACTCCCTCTCTCTCTCTCTCTGTCTCTCTCTCTCGAATCCACATTAGCTAATATAAAATCATGATCTATCTATCTCTCTCTCTCTCTCACTAAAGGTCTGTCCACACGAGCGGGCCTGATCGGCGTGCTCCGGGATTGGCGGGCAAATTTTGGCGGGCTTACCCGTGAACGTTGTCCACACGGGTGAGGGGATGGAGAGGTGGGCGTGGCCGACGATGCCAATATTGTGTTCAGTGCGGTACGATAAACATCGTGCCTACCGCAAAC
>NC_061095.1:20404481-20411981 GCF_015104395.2 Macrobrachium nipponense | reverse complement strand
TTTGGTCCTTCCCTTTTCCCTTTTGGGAATAAGACCATCAAAGAGAAGACTTCCGCTGTCACCCGATCTCCTTACGGAGTCTTTATCCGTGGAAAGAACTCTCCCCAACCCCAACCAACCCCCACCCCCTCTTACAGCTCCCCCGCCACAAAATGACGGACGGAGTCTTTTTACGACTTGTTTCGATGTCATGATGATAAGTTCATAATACGTCAAATGTAGTTACCTAGTGGAGTGTTAATCGGTCATGTCTAATTCCTCTATTTGGAACCTTGTATGACCCATATTCACCCACCTAACTTTTTGGTTGCTTATTTTACTATGGTATTCCTCTATCTACAAAATCACTGTCTTACTAACATAGAACACACATTGCAACAGAACACATTGCAATTTACTCTTTAAGGGTAGAGCCTGACTTCCTTCTGATCGAATATCAGACTTTCCATCGTTCTTTAGGTCTATAAAGCTCAATCAACAATGTCGTTCTTTTAAGTTATAACTTCATAAACACTATCGTTCTTTTATGTCATTCTTTTAGTTATAAACTCCATAAACACTTGTTCTTTTACGTTCTTTGTTATAAACTTAATAAACACCGTAGTTCTTTAAAGTTATCAAATCCATAAAAATAGATCTGCGTAATCTGCTGTAAATAAGTGGAAATCCTTATGCTTCACTCGTTTGTCTAAAACACCACTAAACGCTAAGCCAAAGTACGCGTTGCCGTATCTCACACCTCTGTTCCAACCTACTCTGCATTTCAGGACCGTGTCTAATTGGTTTTCGTCGATAAAATCTTACCAAAGCATCGGATATGGATCGTTTTTTGGAAATAAGTATTTGAAGCCACGATCTAATTGGCAAAAATATGCACTGATGTCTAATGTTGATAATTAAGGTACTTATCGGAGTAAATCACAGAAATTTCAAGGGAAACTTAGCTAAATTTAGTAAGCACCCAGAGGGAGGCTACTTGTGACGGAAAGTGTGACATCAGGCTTAATAGTAGTGTTCCCAGTAGTGTGACAATGATCGTGGAAACAAAATATTTGACCCTCTTGTTGAGAATTGTTGATAATTACGATAATATTACGGTTTTCATTGGTGATACCACGGGTAATGAATAAGAATTTGTACAATTTTATGTTGACTATAGAAATACATAGCAATTGTACCCAATTTCTATTACATTTTCTTGATCAGTTATGCAAACTTTTGGAGCTGGTGATACACAATCATATTGAAATGAAAATACGATAGTTTAGAGGTGTTTGGTAAGATGTTTTGGCCTGATATACCTGGTAACCTTGCATAATAGTAAACATCGCCGGGTCACCGACGTCAGGGCAAAGCCAGGTTATACGTGACTGCTGTTTCACTTATGGCAAGCCTAGCAAATTGTCCTCTTGGCGGCTAGACTGCTTTCGTTTTGCGCGATTTTGCAGTAATATCACTTCAATTCATAAAAATAAACATAGATAAAACCTGGAATACATAGGCTCATGATAACCACTCCACAACCCTACAACAACATTGGTGTCAGTTTCAAGCACAGAATAATAAATGGAGTTGTGTGATATTCGAAATACTTTGGATTTATTATGGGACTGATTCCATGCATTAAGGAAGTTAAGGTTAGAACATTTGCGTAATGTTACATTCATTTGGCAAGACTAAGCAGGTACATTCGACAAGAAAACTGAAGATACAGTTTTCATTAGCTTTTGTTCATCCAGTTTCCCATTTGTTTTTACTGGAAAGACCATAATATCGCTAAATTTACTCTAAAATATGAAAATAACATTGCAAATTATATCATATAAGTTAAAACTGCAAAACAAAACCGTTCAGATACTTAAAAACACGATACATGTCCGAAGTAATTGGAATTTCTTAGATCGATTCGTTCATAGAGATCTGGTAGATAGAATGTGAATTTCTTATTTTAGTACTATGTATCACGAAGACAATATTTACTCGTTTGCTTCAGCGTGGATATATTGCATTATCGTAAGTGGTGAATGCAATTATTTTAGTTTTGTCTACAAACTTATGTTTGTATTCCAAGCGATTTAAAGTTAGCTGACGTCAATGGCACTCATTGTTGCGACGGCTAAGGTAGGTTGAACAAATCTAGTTTCATCCGCAAGAGCGTTTCTATGATGTAAGGAGGAGCCCTAGAACTTCAAGCGGGAAAGCGCAAGTCACTGGATACTGGCTAACGTACGGATTCCACACTTTGATTACTTGGACGTTGACATGAATCGAATGCTGGTTGCTGTTTATAAAGCTACTGTCCTTTAAACATAAATCTTAATCAAGGTTTAAGTAGCATGTTAGCTCAAAGATTTTCTGGCTATATGCTCCCATTACAAAGCAGTTCGTAGTAGCCTACAGCCCTACACGACTGCATTTCTTTGCCGCGAGGCTGAAAGATCTCCTACGATATAAAACTTTAATTGCCTGTGCAATACATATGAGTTATTTGTGGTAATAAAATATTTTTACTTAACACAGCTTTTTTCGTGAATGATTTGTGGATGAAACCTGATTTTCAAAAGTAAAGACTATATCAAGAAACAAGAATGACCGCACCCTGTGTTCTAAAATTTTCCAAGGCAACTGTTGAATGTAATCAAGATTAGAGTATGAATTTCTTAGAGAATTAACTTGAATATTATGATCCTTCAAATTTAGTCTAGCATAATGCAGCATGATCTTAGCAGTCATATCATATCGCGAAAGCATAGGGCTATCGATAGAGATACTTAATTCATATTTTCTTCTGCCTTTCCCCGTCACAAGTCAAGTCTGTCACCAGTACTATCATTCTCTCTCTCTCTCTCTCTCTCTCTCTCTCTCTCTCTCTCTCTCTCTCTCTCTCTCTCTCTCCACTTCTAAAACATACTTTAAAAATATATATATTAACACTCAATCTCCCAAAGAAAAATGAAATTAAGTAGGTTATAAATAGGCCTAAGCTTTCACATGAGGCATATTTTGCTCCTCTCTCTCCTCTCTCTCTCATCTCGTCTCTCTCTCTCGCTTTCTCAATTCCTCTCTCTCTCTCTCCCTCTCCACTTTTAAAACATTTGAAAAAATATTATCACTCAATCTCTCAAAGTAAATATAATGAATTAAGTATCTCTATAGATAGGCCTATGCTTGCGCTCTCTCTCTCTCTCTCTCTCTCTCTCTCTTCCAATTTCGTTCTTTCCCCATCTCTCTCTCTCTCTCTCTCTCCTCTCTCTCTCTCACTTTTGAAACCTTTGAAAAAACATTATCACTTAACCTCTCAAAGCAAATATAATGAATTAAGTATCTCTATCGATAGGCCTATGCTTTGCGCGCTCTCTCTCTATTGTCATAATATTTCAGTCTTTACTGTATTGTTCCTCAGGATTTCCACAAGTACTGCCCAAATTTTAAACCCTTTCTCTCATTGTTTAAGATCCGTCTTTAATTACATATGAATTTTACGTCAGTTTAGTGTCAAAAATTACTTATAAATAAGGTTTCACAGTGGATTTTAAAAAAGGATGATTGATATTCTACCTTGAACTGACGTTACCAAACAACATTAACGATTATATAGAGCCTGTTTCTACATTCATGTATAAATGATTATAGGACCTCAACGGAATCTTTATGGTGTAAAGTTGATGGAAATCTAGAAAGCAACAAACGCTATCATTTTGAAGCTCGCCCCCTTTCAAGAGTTGCCAGGTGTGGCATTATTGAACAATAGCTATATGTCCGAAGATTTAAAAACTGTATCTTAAGTTTCCTTGCCAAGTGTACACGCGAACGGGAACTTTTGAGACAATATGAATTAACAGAAACTCAGAGTAACAATGGTTTTCACAGTGTGTGTGTGTGTGTGTAAGACTTGGTGCATATTTCAAGTTAAAGGAAACGTGAATTGCGTCAAGGAACTGCATTACAGAACAATATCTCATTTTATGCCCATTCCTTTATTGTACTGTCGGCCAAAAAACTCGTCGGCAGAGTTTCCATAATTTTTCGTTCACCGGCTTGCCTGACGCAACGATTCATGCCTTATTTATCTATTTTTCTTTTCAAAGATGGATGAAATCATGTGTAATGACATTAAAAACAGTCACTGATATCTTTAGAACATTATGTTATGTTATTGTGTAAAACTATTTTCCATATAGCAAAATTGACGTGAACGAAACGAAGTGATAAAAAACGTCATATCACAACCATAGATAGCATTACCAAAATAGATAGGAGACACCTATCACTAGTAGTATCACATAAACATAGTCCTTAAATTATCATTTCAATATTAAGTTGAAGGTAGTTGAACTATTCCATTTGTTAAATTTTACAGAAAACATTGGAATCTCACAAAATGCTATCAAATTTAAAAACAAAAAGAAAAAAAACCGATATCTTAACAATGTGAACTAGGGCGACCTCACTCTATTGCTTTTGATGTTATGTGCAACGGGTATCTAATGTCAATGTGTCATTTATCGGTCTAAGAAACATCCTTCGATGAGCGAGAGAATTATTGCACTGCATTCGTGCAGGTTTCTGTTGGAGAGATATCAATAAAGCTTAATAAACCGGAGAGATCATACATAGATGAATAAAATTGTTTAAAGGACGGCAAAGTTTTAGAACATGGGCCATAGAGGTGGAATACCTCGAAGCACCACATGAGAGCAAGACAATACAGTAGTGAAAATGTTGCTGAGCAACATTCATTTGTGAACTTTTGAATTCTAGTGCCTCGTCACGACATTGCTGAACCAGGGATCAATAACTAGCTTTACGCTTATGACTGGTGTCTGATGAATACTTTAGATTGGAGAGCAAGAGAATTTTTAAATCTACACTTGAAGTCTGATAGTTGTCTAATGAATAAGCAAACTTATCTTTGATGGATGAGAGATTCAGTTAGGCTTACTTTTTTTCTTTTTTTTTATCGGTGGCCAGTGATTACCACGGATAGGGAGGGACATGGTTTTCAATGATGCATGCATTTTTTTTCTTCAAAACCTAAAGAATACATTTATTGGGAGATACTTTACTAACATCGGCCTAATCCTTCCATCACTCCTATAAGCCACCTCCGCTCCGCTCTCTTCTACATCTCAGCGACTAGATCCGACTTCTCACTACGAACTCCACCTCGTGAAAGCATCACTAATGATACGGTTATTTTAAAATTCCCCCGCACCGACAACGGATGCCTTAAAATACATGTTTGTAAAACATTTTCTGTTCAAAGAAACTTTATCTTTCATTCCACAAAATGTGTGCATACCCTCGTGTTACACCCTGTAGCCGTCAAAGAGCAACCCTTGATTAAAGCAGTAGGTTTTTCTTGAGAGAAAAAAAAAAAAAAACATGAAATAGACTTAAACGAGAACGTCACCTTTCCTATTTCTTATTCTTTCAGCTGCTTATAATATGCTTATGTAAGTAGGTCTAGTAGTTATACATGTGAACTAATTTGAATTAATTTCTATTTAAAAGCAAATGAATAGCTACAGAAAGATCATCCTAAGAAAGCTTTAAGGAAAGTAAGCCTTTCTTAATGTATTCGTCAGTTTTGACTCCCACAGCTTTCCAAGGTGTCCAAATGAAACAGATGATATGCAAGAATTCGATAAAAAATAACGAAGTATTATATTCGTTTTGATTTTTTATAATTGCTTTTTGACGTTTGAATAGCTAGGTCTGAGTTAATTATGTTAAGCAATTATTAAAGGATAAGAAGAAAAGGCGAACATGGCTAATAAAACAAGAATAACGGGAATAGTCAATAAAGCAGATTTATATATATATAATATATATATATATATATATATATATATATATATATATATATATATATATATTGTCGATTTAAATATTCATTAATATTACGTATCCGAGAGAGTATGCTGCTGAAAATAGACCTAGGCTTATCATGTGGGAAAATCAGAAGTCCAATTTAGGCCCACTAAACGTGTCATGCAAATTATTTTATTGATCAAAGGACAAAATTAGTTTTAACTAAACATCGTTTTCAAAGAATGTTAACGCCTTGATGTATTATTTTATCGGCTCTAGGAGACGAAATGACAACACTTCAGTGCAGTACGATATGTTAGGCAAGACTCGAGCGGCAAGCAAAGCCAACTTCAAATCTTCGGAAATGCTGTTACGAAGCTAGAGTTGAAAATAAAATTAGAAATCGTGGACGGTGGACCCATCGGTATATATTTTCCTTACTTTGCAAAATAATTATCTTTCATACGTTGAATAAGTCTACTCAGTTCTAATGTCATTTATTTCAAGTATAGCACCTTTGAAAGGAAATCTTATTTATTGTTAAGTAAATATTCTGGCACCTGCATATGGCAATATTTCCATAACGAACAATGAATTAAGAACTACGCCAATTCTTTGTTGGCCGTCTGTACTTTGCTTAAAACACATGATTCATCGGAAAGATGAGAGAGAGAGAGTTGGGTAGGTGTTTGTGTGTGAAAACAAGAATCCCATATACTACTACTCTTACTACTACTACCAACATCCGAGTCTTCATTCCTAAAGGCCTTTCCACACGACCAGGCCTGATCGACGGACCTCCCCTCTAGGCCCTGTCCACACTGTCGAGCAGAGCCCCGGCTGACACTGCCCGCTGTTTGTATTTCTCTTGCTTCTGAAGCAATGTAAATGAGTACCTATCCCTGATGGGGTAGGGTCCAGCTATGGGTTAAATAGCAAAACTCAGGCAATGATGAAAAGAAATGAAGGAATAAACGACAACGACGTAAATGGAACCTCTGGCAACAGAGGAGCTTCGTCCGGCACCCAGGTATTCAAACCCAATTGAAGGGGAAGACGGTCAGGTACTTGGAGGTAGTCATCCAGCAACTGACCACCACACGACAGTACCAACAGCCGCCTGAGATTGGAGTTACAGAAGCAAAAAGGAAGAATGACAAGAAAAGAAAATAAGGAAATAATGGATAAGTATCAAGATCTGAAAATAGAAATAAGAAGGATATGGGATGCCAGTGGCCAGTGGAAATCGTACTAGGCACGATCCCAAGATCCCTGAAAAGGAATCTAGAACTAGAGGTTGAAGTAGCTCCAGAACTCATGCAGAAGAGTGTGATCCTAGAAACGGCGCACATAGTAAGAAAAGTGATGGACTCCCTAAGGAGCAGGATGCAACCCGGAACCCAACACTATAAATACCACCCAGTCGAATTGGAGGACTGTGATAGGTAGCAAGTAATATAAATAATAATAATAATAATAATAATAATAATAATAATAATAATAATAATAATAATAATAATAATAATTAATAATAATAATAATAATAATAATAATAATAATAATGACGAAGTAGCAGAGAGGACGGAATGGGATGAAAAAGATTAGACAATGGATGGAGCCAGATACAGAGAGAACAAAGATCCCCTCCATGAAAGCCTACAACGCCAAGAAATTAAGGGAGAAAAC
>NC_061095.1:20391316-20393981 GCF_015104395.2 Macrobrachium nipponense | reverse complement strand
TACAGCCACCTGCAGGACCTGTATATCTTTCTGCAGTCATCTCGGTGAAGAAAGGTTTCAGGTCTCTCTCTCTCTCTCTCTCCTCTCTCTCTCTCTCTCTCACTCACAAACACACAGGTCTTACCCAATGTATGCATTTTTTCCGTCTCTCTCTCTCTCTCTCTCTCTCTCTCTCTCTCTCTCTCTCTCTCTCTCTCTCTCCTCAAAGGAATAAGTTTAGAAACCCTTAGATGCTGCACTAAGACGATGGAATAATTTTCATTATGGAATTCCTCGGCTAAAGTACTTTACTAAAAGGATCAGCCTTAGAAACTTAAGGAAAAACTGTTAAGTCGCAGACACTTCAAGAAATATTGATATGCCGAAGAACCTTTAGATATTGCACAAAAGCAAGGTAATGGCTATAATTACAGAAACCAGGCGACAAAATACCGAAGATGATTCAAAGAAAAAGTGAACTTCAGAAAAAATATCAATAGTTTTCTCTCCATTTTCAGACAATTCGTCAAACGATTGAGACCTTTAGATGATCATGAGAAAAACTGAACAGCAGAATAGTTTCGGCGTAGCGGGGAAAAAAAAAACTCCTTACCCGTTGCACAATTCCGATCGATGCCTCCTCGATTCCTACGCTCCCTCCCCCAATTCCAGTCGGGGTTATTTTACATTTCAAATGATCTGCCGTACATGTTTGCCACTAAGAGAATGCAAATGAAAGTGAATAAGTGAGTAACCTCTGTTGGTCTGAAAGTGGGTAAAGCGAACAAGTGAATGAATACGCCCGGTGTTCGTGCGTCCTCCTCCTCCTCCTCCTCCATAAAGGAGAACCTTGGAATTAAATCCTGAATATGCGAGTAGATTCGCGGATTCGCGCCTCGCAATGGATTCCGATTCCACTCGCGAATTTCTCGTTCGAGAAATAATAAGTAAGAGGAGTTTCGTTGCTTATTAATATACTGCCGAATAATTTATGAATGGGTTCACTCATTAGGCATTCAATAAAAACGAAATATTATCTCTCCTCTCTTTTTACCGTTTTTTTTATTTTGTTCCTCGCAAAATGGGAGTATTGTTAATAATGCGACCGAATTGGGAAGTGCAGGAGCAAGCTGTCTGGCGTTTCATTTTAAAATCAAATTGCGGCCATTGTTACAAAGGCACAGCGTGCTTGCGCTTGGCTGAGAGAGAGAGAGAGAAAGAGAGAGAGAGAGAGAGAGAGAGAGAGAGAGAGAGAGAGAGAGAGAGATTGCAATGACATTTTGCATTCCTCGCTTTTACAATGGCAAAGGCGTTTGGTAGTGCAAGATATAACAGTTAAAGGTCTACTGCACATTCACGCACAGCTATACACATTTATATCACATAAATATGCGAAGTTATGTAAACGTTTTCTGTGTTGGTTTTAGCAGTGATGGTGAATACAATAAGTACTGAAGTAAATGAACTACTGACAATTTTAACGTAGAGGAGTAGAAGTTGATACCACTGCCGATAGATCGGGTTACGGAACTAAACTATTTTCCAACAAAATATTCCCTTTTGATATGTAAACCGCTGGTCGGGGAACGCCTTGCTAGTCATTTAACCCCTTCTATGCGACTTCTGTGGTTGAGTGGAGAAAGAATTAGCCTGATGTTTCGCCGGTCGGCGGTTAAAATTCCCGAAGAGTAGGTCATTGGTAATATTTTTCTTTGGCTCTATTAACTTCTCATCAATTATTTGTGGAAGCTTTATAATGTGTAATGATGGAAGGGGTGAATGGGAACAGAAAACAAGAATAACAAAGTGTATCCGAAAACTAGTGGAAACCGAGAACCACTAACAGAAGTAGAATGCTGTAGGTTGTGGTTTTCAGTTTGTATCTATTTAGAAAGAGTACGTCATAATATTAGACATTTTTTGTTTAAATGTAGGCCTCTTGAAGGGAATCTGTAGAAGGATTGTTATAGTTGGAGCTTTATTGCAAACCACTCATTCCAAAGAAAGATAGAATTTCAAGTGAAGAAAGAGTTAGTTGAACATAACAAGGAAAGAAAGAGTTAGAAAACCCAAGGAGAAGAAGAGTTCCAGGGAAAGGGAGAGTTAGAAATTCCATGGAAAGGAAGAGTTTGAAATTCCATGGAAAAGGAGAGTTAGAAATTCCAGGGAAAGGAAGAGTTAGAAATTCCATGGAAAGGAAGAGTTAGAAATTCCATGGAAAGGAAGAGTTAGAAATTCCATGGAAAGGAAGAGTTAGAAATTTCATGGAAAGGAAGAGTTTGAAATTCCAGGGAAAGGGAGAGTTAGAAATTCCAGAGAAAGGAAGAGTTAAAAATTCCAGAGAAAGGAAGAGTTAGAAATTCCATGGAAAAGGAGAGTTAGAAATTCCAGGGAAAGGGAGAGTTAGAAAATCCAGAGAAAGGAAGAGTTAGAAATTCCATGGAAAAGGAGAGTTAGAAATTCCAGCGAAAGGAAGAATTTGAAATTCCATGGAAAGGTTAAGAAAAAAGTTTTTTAGAAATTTCCATTGGAAAGGAAAAGAAAGGTTTAAAAAAGCCAATCCAGGGGAAAGAGTTAGAACTTCCATGGAAAAGGAAGACGGTTTAAAGGAAATTCCCGAAAAAAAAGGGGAAAGAATTAGGAAATTCCAGGAAAATAAGAAAGGGAAGTTTAAAAATTCCAAAGG
>NC_061095.1:20361316-20383816 GCF_015104395.2 Macrobrachium nipponense | reverse complement strand
CTCTATTCATTTTTAAACATTCTCCCTTTTTTCCAACTTAATTATCTCGCTGTTCTTCATTTCCTCGTATCTTCCCGAGTCTCTTATCCTTCTACGTTAAATTTTCTCCTCGTGATATCCCACTCTCCATCATCTTTATTCCTCACTTTTCTCCTGACGTTTTCCCTCATATTTCCGTTATTTTCCATGCTCTCATTTCCGCATCTTTCCTCTTTCTTTCCTTGTCTTTCTTCGTTAGTTGTGATGGCAAAAAAAGAAAAAAAAAAAAACCACCACCTTTATTCCTCACTTTCCTCTTGATGTATTCCTCATGTTTCGGTTATTTCCCATGCTCTCCTCATATACCGCATCTTTCCTCTTCTTTTCCTTGACTTTCCTCGTTAGTTGTGAGGCCAAAAAAATAAATTAAAAATTAAACCAGTCAATCAGCCCTTATTTAACTCTGAATTCCTTGCTTCTTCTCATTATCTTCGTCCTCATTTGTCCCTACTCATATTTCTGTGACGCCTCCTGTTGGACATTCATCCTATTTTTCTTCAATAGTTTGGAACCCGTGACGTGACATAAATCCCCCTAAGACCCTTAGTAATTAATGTCACCATTCTCCCTCTTATCCTTCTCTGTCGCACTGTTCCACTTAGTCTCCTCTTTAATCAGGACGTCACATTGCTAATTTATAATTGTTCCTTTCTTTGGTGCTAAAAGCCGTCAGTTAATTCGTCTATATACTTCCCTTTGTTTATATCATTCCTCTTATAGTCGTTGTGACATCAGGTTGAGTATTAAACGAATTAATTAGTTCCTCTGTATATTTCTCTTTGTCCTATCATGTCATTCCTCTTACAGTCTTTGTGACATGAGGTTCAGTATTAAAGGAATTATGCAGTTCCTCTATATACCTCTCTTTGTCCTCTATATACTTCTCTTTGTCCTATCTTATATTATTCCTCTTATAGTCACTGACATGTGGTTAAATATTAAACGAATTAATCAGTTCCTCTATATGCTTCTCTTTGTCGTATCTTATGTCATTCCTAGTACAGTCGCTGTGACATGAAGTTGAATATTAAACGAATTAATCAGTTCCTCTATATATTTCTGTTTATCCTATCTTATATTATTCCTCTTATAGTCACTGTGACATGAGCTTGAGTATTAAACGAATTAATCAGTTCCTCTATACTTCTCTTTGTCTTATATTATGTCATTCCTCCTGTAGTCGTTGCGACATCAGTTTGAGTATTAAACGAAGTAATCAGTTCCTCTATATACTTCTCTTTGTCCTATCATATGTCATTCCTCCTATAGTCGTTGTGACATGAGGCTGAATAATTTGCCATTCAATCAGTTTCTCTCGGCACCTCGGCAACCAGTCTGTATCTCCGTGATGTAGATGAATACCGAGCTCACCAGAATAATAGACCTGCGACGTCGCGCTATTAAAATTTCCTCTCCGAAATCTGCATCATAAATAGTCATTACGGGCAATTAAGTCCTTCGGCTGGAAACCAATTAACTCACCTGACAAATCATATTAGCGGTCCAATTAAAGGAAGGTCCTCTGCCCAAGGTTAGTTCAAGGATGTTATTTGAAGCAACGCTTCGTCAACAAAAGATCAAGGGTTCCAGATGAAGGGAAATCGGGCTTAATCAAGGACTCGTTTCGATACATCCACCTTTTTTTTTTTTATTATTGTGGAGCTGATTTTATTTACTGTTTTTTTTCTTTTTTTTTTCTTTTTTTTTTCTTTTTAATTTATGGTAACCAACATGTACTCTATTAGAATTTTACCTCAATGATCGACTATGCATGCCAGAGTAGTCATTTCTCTCTCTCTCTCTGCTTTGAACGGTTTAAGACTGAAATAAACATACGTGTGTGTGTGTGTGTATATATATTATATATATATAATATAATATATATATATATATATATATATATATATATATATATCATATTATATATTATGTTATATAGGAATATTCCGTACATTATAGGTCTTGCAAAATCTCCAAATGCCACGCTTCAGTAACACA
This sequence comes from Macrobrachium nipponense, assembly GCF_015104395.2. Taxonomy (NCBI): domain Eukaryota; kingdom Metazoa; phylum Arthropoda; class Malacostraca; order Decapoda; family Palaemonidae; genus Macrobrachium; species Macrobrachium nipponense. Next base: position 20,381,779 of record NC_061095.1, on the reverse strand, counting down.
GGAGGCCATTCTTCCAAACAGTCAATTCCCTGTTAGAGGTATTTACATATCGATGTTTGCTCGTCTAATGTAAAAGATCGTCATTTACTTTATAAAGAAACTTATGGTGTTGATCGAAAGGTGGGTATCATAAGGGTTCGTCAGTAAGATTTTTTAAAAGTTATTTTTGTTAACAGCTCTTCGTTCTTCTGCTTCTTCATCTGTTTCGTATTTCTTCGCACAGCACTTTATGAAGAACCAGTAGTAGACAAATGTATTTCATTCAATAAATTACCTGAAGAAAGCTTATATGTACAACAGTGTTTATTATCTGCGCATATTTTATCGGTCTTCATCTTATGAGTCTTATTCCTTTCCTGCGTTTACTCCGCTCGCTCCAAGTATGTTCTGTCGTGTTGCCTGTCTTTTAATTAATTGCTGCTATTTATTACTCTATACTATCCCTTAGTGCTGCCAGTCTTTTAAACGAAGGTTAAATTACGCCTGAAAGCTCTTAACGATCAAATACTTCCAGCGTTGTTTTGCATCGCGGAAGATTGGTTTTGCCTCACAGCCCAGTAGACCTGAAGATCATTTCCAATAATGCTAATGTGCAGGAAACTAAGGCATGTCGATACTCCGGACCAATAATAAGAACTTGTGCACCGAGAGACCTCGATTTCAGAGCCATGTCAGTATTTAATGCTTTGGGTTGGAAAGTGGGGTATAATCGTGCTGATAATTATAATTATTGCTAGGTCGTGATCTTTCATTATATCGTTTTGTATGTAGGTCAGTAAAAATCCAACGGGTAAAGAATATCAAGTTTTGGGAGACATCATCATAATTATTTTTTTTTTTTTTTATATTTGAATATTTTAAGCATCGTTATATGACAATGGCGTTAACCCCAGCCTTGCTCTTCCTTTTTATATATATGGACAAAAGTCGTTTAAAAACACGTCCTAAGTAATGGAGGTCCTGATTCTAAATACCGTTAGACCGATTATTATTATTATTTTTTTTTAATTTATTTATGCTTTATCACAGTCCTCCAATTCGACTGGGTGGTATTTATAGTGTGGGGTTCCAGGTTGCATCCTGCCTCCTTAGGAGTCCATCACTTTTCTTACTATGTGCGCCGTTTCTAGGATCACACTCTTCTGCATGAGTCCTGGAGCTACTTCAGCCTCTAGTTTTTCTAGATTCCTTTTCAGGGATCTTGGGATCGTGCCTAAGTGCTCCTATTGATTAGGGTGGGTACAATTTCCACTGGCATATCCCATATCCTTCTTATTTCTATTTCAGATCTTGATACTTATCCATTTTTTCCCTCTTTTTCTTGGTATTGCGACATCAATGAGTGATACTTTCTTCTTGACTTTGTCAATCAACGTCACGTCTGGTCTATTTGCACGTATCACCCTATCCGTTCTGATACCATAGTCCCAGAGGATCTTTTGCCTGATCGTTTTCTATCACTCCTCAGGTTGGTGCTCGTACCATTCTTATTACTGCAAGGTAGCTGATGTTTCTTGCACAGGCTCCAGTTGGAGGGCTTTTGCCACTGAATCATGCCTCTTTTTGTACTGGTTCTGTGCAAGTGGCCGGGACCAAAATCAACGCTTGCTATGTGGGTTTTATGGTTTCATTTTTCGTTTGCTAAACTTCCTACATATGGGAGAGATGTTATTTCAAGTCCTATCGTTCTTTGGGCCTGGTTTGCTTTAGGGCCTGATTCCTTGTGCCGCTGTTATCATTCTTCAGTTTTCCATTCTTAGCCTCTCCCCACCCTCTGTATCCATTGCCATGTGGTCATCGGGGCCTTGGCTAGTTCTTTAGTCGGTCTCATTGTATTGTTCCGTGCATTGGTTTGTTGTGCAGTCCTTCTGTTTCTGTTTGCCATTCCTCCTGTCTAATAGATATTTCTGGGGTCTTCGTTTCTCTTTTATAGTCCCTTTCCCTCCCTTCCTTTCCTTTTCGTGGGTTCTGTCTAGTCTTGGGGGGTGTGTAGTTGCTTTTGTCTTGTCATAATGTTTCCTGGTTTTCTGACTCTGACTTCTTGCTGCGAAGTTCTGCCTTCGTCCATTCCATTCCAATATTCCTGGCGCTGTATCTGATTAACTGCACTGCCCATATGTTTTATTGGCTTTTATCATATTTCCGGCGTGTAGTTTTGGAACTTGAGTATCGCCTTATTATTTATTTATTATTTTTATTTTTTATTATTATTATTATTATTATTATTATTATTATTATTAATTAATAATAATTAAAATAATAAATAAATAATAATAACTAAGTAATAATAATAATAATAATAATAATAATAATAATAATAAGTAATAATTTTTCAGTTCGTGACTTTGTCCAAATCAACTGTTCACGTTCTGGTGTCCGTTTTGCACGTATCACCCTATCCGTTCTGATACCATAGTCCCCAAGAGGATCTTTGCCTGATCGTTTTCTATCACCTTCCTTCAGGTTGGGTGCCTCGTACCACTTCTTACTGCAACGGTAGACTGATGTTTCTTGCACAGGCCCTCCGTGGAGGGCTTTATTGCCACTTGATCAATGGCCTCTTTTTGTACTGGTTCTGTGCAATATGCCGGGCATTCCACTTGGCCTATGGTGGTTTATGGGTTTCATTTTTCGTATTGCACTTCTACATTATGGGAGATATATTTTTATTTCCGTCTATCGTACTTTGAACAATATTCTGGTTCTTAGGGCCCTTGAATCTTGTGTGCCGCTGTTTTTATCTTACGTCCTTCCAGTTTCCTTCTTTAGCTCTCCCCTCTGTAGCCATTGCCCAATTGTGCATCGCTGGCTAGTTTCTTTAGTCTTGTCTCATGTTTATTGTCCGTGCATTACTGGTTTGTTTGTGCCAGTCCTCTGTTCTTTCTGTCCCTTTGGTCCTGATTCTCTGTATATTTCTGGGTCTTCGTTTCTTACGTTTTAGTTAGTCCGTTCTTCCCAGTGCAACTCTTTAGGCCAACTCGTCTTCACTGGTTTTCAGATATTGCCCCAGCGCCATCTGTTTTCGATGTTTTGACGCAGTCCTCTATTACTTAATAGTCCTCTCCCGCTCCTTCCTTTCCGTGTTATGTATAGTCTGTCCGTATTTGAGGCGTCTTGGGTGTAGTGCTTTGTGTTGTGGTCATTTGTTTCCATGGTTTTTCTGATCTTATGCTGCGGAGTTCTGCCTTCGTCCATTCCACTATTCCTTGCGCTGTATCTGATTAACTGGCCACTGGGGGGGGGCCCAATGGTTTGTTAGGCTTTTTCTCATATTTCCCCGTCCATTGAGTTTTTGGACTTGAGTATCGCCATTGGGTGCTCTGGCATATAGTTCTTTTCCTTATCGTGTCCTTCATCTCTTGGGTTTGTTTTATATCTCCTCTTCCATTATTCCCAATGGTATTTTTTGTATCCTGTTCTCATCTATGTGTTTGATGTTGCTCCCATCTGGTAAGCCGTTTTATCCCTTCAGTTTCCTCGTTACTTTGTGCCTTTTTGTATGTTGACTAAGGCTTGCATTTTTGTTTCTAATTCCAAACCCATTCCATTCTGATGTCCCCAGATAAGAATCCGTTACAGTCTGGATTAGGGTATCTATTTCCTTTGATGCTCTTACCATACAGATTGATTGTCGTCCATGAACATCAGATGGGGTGATTTTGTTGGCCTCTTTTCTTGCGTTGGTACCCCGGCAATCCATGCTTGCTGTAGTGAGTAAACTTTGTCATGGGAATCCTGGGCTTACTATGAAGAGTAGTGGGGGACAGTGAGTCGCCCTGGAAAGATCCCTCTCCTGATATTAACCTTTCTGCTCAGTCTTATTTCAAGAGGCTTGTAAGTATTTGGTATTCCAGTTGCGCATTGCTATTTTTTGAGGAAGCCTGATGGATTATTTTCCTCTGCCCCATATATTTTCAGGCATTCTATTAGCCCTGTGTGTTGGTATTCATGTCGAAGGCTTTCTTATAGTCTATCCATGCCATGCTTAGGGTTGGTTTTTCCTTCCTCCTACTGTTCTTCATTACCATTTTGTCCTATCAGGATCTGGTCTTTTGTGCCCCTACACTTCCTTCCTGCAGCCTTTTCTGTTGGGTAGGGGATGGTGTTTGTCTCCTCTAGGTAGTTGTTGTTTATAGCCTTTCACTGATGATACCTGTTAGTAACTTCCACATTATTGGTAGGCATGGTGATAGGCCTGTACGTTTACCTGGCTATATTTCCCTTAACTCTTGTCTTTTTGTACTAAGGATGGTTCTTCCTCTGGTCAATCCATTTTTGGGTGCTTTGGGGTGAGTTTGAGATACCATGCTGGGAGTTGTTTCTGCCTAGTTCGTGGGTGTGTAGGGCCTTGGAAGTTTTTGAGCCAGTATCCATGGACTTCATCGGGACCATGGGGTTTTCCAGTTTATGGCTTTTTCTTTAGTTGGGTGTCTGGACTGTGTCGCAATACCATGGGACCCACCAGCGTTGAATGAGAAAGAAGGGAGGAAAAATGGATAAGTATCAACAGATCTGAAATCGAAATAATAAGGATATGGGATTATGCCAGTGGAAATCGTTACCCATAATCATAGGTAGCCACTAGGCCACGATCCCAAGATCCCGTGGAAAAGGAATCTAGGAAAAACTAGAGGCTGAAGTAGCTCCAGGTACTGATGCAGAAGTTTCGAGTGTGATCCGTAGAAACGGCACACATAGTCAAGAAAAAGAATGATGGACTCCTAAGGAGGTCAGGATGAAACCCGGAACCCCCTCTCGCCACACTATAAATTACCCCAGATCGAATTGGGGAGGTGTGATGCTAGATCAAAAAAAAAAAAACAAAAAAAAAAAAAAAAAAAAAAAAAAAAATAATAATAATAATAATAATAATAATAATAATAAAACTCAGTGCCATATTTAGTCAGCTTATCGAGGTTTTAAAATAATTTTTTAAAACCTTTGTGATCAAAGAAATCATCGGTTGTCTGAATATTCAGTCGCCAAATTATTTTAATTATTATTGAGGTTTTTATTATCCCGTTCATGATACACCTTGGTATGTGTCTCAGACTTCGTTTCTGATGCAATGTAAAACAAATCATACAGAAGATGGATATTTCGATGCAGTTTTTTCTCAGTCGTTTACCGAGTAAAAGCTTAAATAATCCAGCTATAAAAATAATTCAGGTCATCGATGTTGTTTTCAGATTATCTGGCTTTTTAAATACAATTTTTGCAAGATTTCTAACCGTGATGAGTATATCCTTTAGTCCTGCTTCTTACCTACCAAGTGATTCTGTTTATAGAAAGGTGTTGTGTTTATTCTTAGTTATTTTAACCTTTGCTAAATAAATAGATAATACATAAATGATCTGTACAGAAAAAAAAGTGGCTCTGATTTGCTTAAAAAAAACTGTAATCAACCCCACGCCACAAAAATTAAAAACTTAACAACCCCAAGCCACAAAAATTTAAAAAACGTAACAACCCCCAGCCCTAAAAATCTAAAAACTTAACAACCCCAAGCCACAAAAATTAAAAATTTAACAACCCCAAGCCACAAAAATTAAAAACGTAACAACCCCCAGCCCAAAAAATCTAAAAACTTAACAACCCAAAGCCACAAAAATTAAAAACTTAACAATCCCAAGCCATAAAAATGTAAAAACTTAAAAACTCCAAGCCACAAAATTTAATAACTTAAAACCCCAAGCCACAAACATTTAAAAACTTAACAACCCCAAGCCACAAAAATGTAAAAACTTAACAACCCCAAGCCAAATTTTTTTTAAAAACTTAACAACCCCAAGCCACAAACATTTAAAAACTTAACAACCCCCAGCCACAAAAATTAAAAAACTTAACAACCCCAAGCCACAAACATTTAAAAACTTAACAACCCCAAGCCACAAAAATTAAAAACTTAACAACCCCAAGCCACAAAAACTAAATATTTAACAACCCAAGCCACAAAAATGTAAAACCTTAACAACCGAAAGCCACAAAAATGTAAAAACTTAACAACCCTAAGTCACAAAAAAAGAAAATTAACAACCCCAAGCCACAAAAATAAAAAAATTTACACCCAAGCCACAAAAATGTAAAAACCTAACAACCCAAGCCAGAGCCAAAAACAAAAAAAAACACAAAATGTGAAAACGTAAACAAACCCAAATCCACAAAAATTAAAAACTTAACAACCCAAGCCACAAAAACATAAAAAATAACAACCCCAAGCCACAAAAATTTAAAAACTTAACAACCTCAAGCTACAAAAATGAAAAACTTAACAACCCCAAGCCACAAGAATTTAAAAAACTTAACAACCCCAAGCCACAAAAAAAAACTTAACAACCGGAAGCCACAAAAATTAAAAGCTTAACAACCCCAAGCCACAAAAAAAGAAATCTTTTAACAACCCCAAGCCACCAAAACAACCTCAGCTTCACAATATGAAGATGATGCGTCCTTCAAAACATCTTGCGCCGCTGTTTATTTTCACTCGACCTCTTTTCATGATTTTTTTTTTTCTCCTCCTCTCTGTTTCTCAGAAAGGTGCGAAAAAAATCCGTGCCAATGGAATGGCTTGCAGAGAGGAGAGGAAGAGGAGCGAAGAGTAGAAGAGATCGGAGAGAGAGAGAGAGAAGATGAATGCCAACCGTGGCCAGTTAGAATGTTTACAGAGGAGAAAGAAAGTGAGAGTTGGGGAAGTGGTAATAACAGCCTTTGTGTACACACACACACACACACACACACACAGGCATGCACACACACACACACACACACACGTCCGTACTCACAAACTGTCTCATTCAGGGATCATAAATTTAAACATTAAGATAAAAAAAATCTCCTCTCTCCTCTCTTCTCTCTCTCCTCTCGTCCATCTCGTCTCTTTCTCTCTCTCTCTCTCTCTTCTCCTCTCTCTGTGAGGAAGGAGCGAGGGTCCTTAAGCGTCAATTATCCGGATCTTATAAAGGTCAAATGGAATTGGTCCAGAAATGAACAGCCTTTAGGTAGTGATATAACCAGTTAAGACTCGGAGAGAGAGAGAGAGAGAGAGAGAGAGAAATTAGCGATGGAAGAGAGAGGAGAAGAGAAGGAGAGGAGAAGAAGAGAAAATTTGCTTGAATCGAAAAGTTGATAGATAACTAAGGATTATCTAAGAATATTGAGAAATATGATTAGAATTATGTGTGTTATGTCTAAACGTTCATAATATGTGCGCTTGTTTAAGATTTTTTGTTTTAAATAAAACCTTCTGATGATATTTTTTGGACTTCTAGATGTTCAGCCATATTGAAATCACTGCCGTACTGTAGGGAAATTAATAACTTATACCAGTCATCTTATAAAGCTAGGTCGAAATATTCAGTTGAATAGTCCTCTCTCTCTCTCTCTCTCTCTCTCTCTCTCTCTATCTATATATATATATATATATATATATATATATATATATATATATATATATATATAGATCTATATATAGATCTATATATATATATATATATATATATATATTATATATATATATATATATATATATATATATATATTATATATATATAATATATATATATATATATATATATATATATATATATATATATATATATATATATATATATATATATATATATATATATATTATATCTATATATAGTATATATATATATAGATATATATATATATATATATATATATATATGATATATATATATATATATATATATATCTATCTATATATATATATATATATATATATATATATATAGATATATAGATCTATATATAGGATATATATATATATATATATCTATATATAGATATTTTATATTTATATATATATATGATATATAATTATATATATATATATATATATATATATAATATATATATATATATATATATATATATATATTATATATATATTTATATATTTGTGTGTGTGTAGAGAGAGACAGGAGAAGAGAAGGTAAGTGCCTGTTGGCGTGTATGTCTGTCTGTGTGGGGTGTGTTTTTGTTGTGTGTGTGCGTGCGCGCGCAAGTGATATCCTCTAAAGAAATTTGGAAGAACAGTAGAAATTGCTTTTCACGACCCACCAGCCGTCCAATTCCAATTAGGATTATAATGAAAGTGTCTTTGATGACCTTCGCTTACACGAGATTCACCTCCCTGACCTCCTTTCCCAACCTCTCCCTCCCTCCCTCTCCCTCCCCTCCTCCAACTCTCACTGGGCGGGTGGGGAGGTTGTGGGTTGAGGGGGTTGGGAGATGTCCGGCCTGCAAGTCCCTGTTTGCCGGAGGCAGAATTGATTGCTCTTAGGTTTGGGGAAATAACATAGGGGATTTTCAGTTTCCTTAAAAATCGCTACTTCTTATTTGTCTATTATTATTATTATTTTGTTAATTTATCCATATTCTAATGCCAAGAAATCATGGAAAAAGCCAAGTCTGTCTTCAAACCATCGAATTATATATATATAATATTATATATAATATATATATTATTATATAATAATATATATATATTATGTGTGTGTGTATGTACGTATTTATGTGTATAAAAGTTATAGTATCATTTATAAGGATATTTAACTGGAATATGATTATTTCATAATTGAAAGTTAAATAGAATATTATTGTAAATTGCCATTTTTGATGCCTTACTAACGCAAAGTTGCAGATTCTAGAAAAACGAAAATACAGTGGGAAGCGAAGGTCAAGTCGTAATGGAATAAGAAATCTTTGAATATTTGAGAATTATGTAATGAGCACATATCCAATGGATCATGTCGATTAAATGTCTTTAATAAGAAATTATGTTATACCTTTATATTTTGTCATACCTTGTACAATCAAAGTATTCATTACCACATTCCTTCAAAACATGTTCTCTCCCAACCTTAAATGTTTAGAAAAAAAAAAAAAAATCACGGACAAATGCTAAAGGTGAAAACAGACTTTTGACAAAATAAGGAAAAATCCTATAAATAAAATAAAAAAGTTTTAAAGAGAAAAAACTGCCGTTTACCCGAAAGCAAACTCCTGGGAAAATGTAGGCAAACGCGAAAAATAGTTGAAGAGAAACGCCGCAGTCCCCCTGAAAAATAAGCCTTTAGCCTTTAGAGGAGAAAGAAAACCCCCGTAAAGAGAGAGAGAGAGAGAGAGAGAGAGAGAGAGAGATTTCGCACCAGACTCCTCAGCTCGCGGATCGTTCAACCTTTTTCGACCCGGACTTGGTTCTTTGCCTACAGTAGGCCTCCCAGCGGGAGGGAAGCAAAGCTCGAATGAGTCTTTTATATAAAGTGTAAAGGCTTCTTAGTCTTCGTGAGTCCTTGGTTCAGATTTGGTAGGTTTGTGAGAATGATTTTCTTAATCTTAGTTGCCGTTAGTGCAACATCATGCGGTGCACTGTAGGTATTACTCAAGGTTCTTTGCAGCGTCCCTTCGGCCCCTATAGCTGCAACCTCTTTCGTTCCTTTCGTTGTACCTCCGCTCATATTCTCTTTTTTTTTTTTTCATCTTACTTTCCTCCCTCTCCTAGCAAATAATAATTCATAGGTGCAACTGCTTTGAGGTTTTCCTTCTGTTAAACCTTGCAAACCTTTTTAGTGTTAATTTCCGTTTCAGCGTTGAATGACCTGATAGGTCCCAGCGCCCGGCGTTTGGCTTAATTTCTATATTCCATGAATTATCGGACATTTCGCATAGCATTTAATGTAAGAAAGACATTTCTCGCTTGGTTACATGGCTAGTGAGGCTCCATTTGCTGCGTAGAGTCCTTGAGAGCGTTCTGTAATAAAATACTGCTGGTTTTAGAATATACGTCATATTAAAGCTACATTCACGGTAGTGTTTGTATGGGATTTTCTTTTCTTTTAATTTTCAAAATTATTTTATTCTGGAATGTTTAGTTGCCATGAATATAAAAAAAATATCTATAGATACTATGAATCTTGAAAAATCTTTGCTGAAATACCTCAGCAAACAGTTACTTTACTCTAAAGCACTGGAATTTTCATACGAATCAATTTTGATGATGGTCTGGATCCGTCAAGTTAAGGATGCGTAGATATATCTAGGGATATGTTCGTTGTATCCTCAGAAAACAACTTGTTTTGGTGTCCTTCCCCAATTAAATGGTTAATAAGAAACTAATGGGTTTAGCTCAACTTTTTCATATATAGAATTCAATCATTAATATTGAGTACAGGAAGTATTCCTCATAACGAACAAAATTCCCGAGTGACTTCATATCAAAGAGAAAGTTTGAGCTTTAGAATAAAACGTTTGATGTTAAAGATCTCAAAAAGAAAGTTAGTACTCTAGAATCAATAGTTGGAGCTTTAAAATGGAAATTAGATTTTACCTGATATCAAAAGCAAGAAGCCAGCGAGTAAGGTACACTAGGGTGTTTAGTAAGAGCAGGCTATATGGATATAATAATTCATCTTCAACTACTTTTTTCCTATAGCCTTTACTCAATCTCAAGTACAAAGAAAAGTAGCCCCATTTTATGAGGGAACACATGAACAGACTAATTGGAACCTATTGATTTGCCATCAGGAAGGAGACACCAGGAGTCTTTCCACTATGACACAATTTATGAAGACTCGTAAAGATTAAATTTCTCTCTCTGAGGAAGCTTCGACAACCTGAATACTCAGTTATTGTGTCGGATCTTGGTTTTATTATAGCCTCAAGGAGTGTTACATATTGCTTCCTTATGCAGCCTCAATCTGCAGGGAAGGTGTTGGGGGGGGCGGTTTCACTTGGACGAATCTGTGCCTGGGTGCATTTAGAGTAGCAGGCGGCTGCATTTGAACGTGAGTAGATATTTTGTGCGACATGTTTGGAACGATCGATGGTTAATTTATCTCTTAATATTCGTCAGTATGAGAGTGAGAGAGAAATTATAAACCACTTTTCCATCCATTTTTTGGGTTTCCACGTCATGTACCCAAGTGTCCTCTGGAACTTGACTTTCGATCTAAATGAAATAACCTGTTGTTATTCCCATTGATTTTAGAGGTATAGATTCGTATGGAATTCGGCTCATCGACCGAAAGAGGAAGGAATGGAAATGGAAAGGGTATCGGTTGGGGTAGGACGAGAGCTAAGATTTTAGAATGACCATAGAAGCTATTTTGGCATAACGTGTATATTTGCACTTCTTTTACAAACACTGACGTTGCCATTTACCCTTTTGGCAAGCTTTGTTTACTGATTTTTTTTTTTCAACTTTAAACGGGGCAAGTAATTTGATTTTCCATTGCTACCATTCTTTCTGTCGTTGTAACTGCATATCCCACCTTGCATAGTCGTTGTAAATGCATATCCCACTTTGCATAGTCGTTGTAAATGCATATCCAGCTTTGCATAGTCGTTGTAAATGCATATCCAGCCATCTTTGCATAGTTTCGTTGTAAATCATCCCCTTTGCATGTCTTGAAATGCATATACAAACTGCATAGTCGTTAAATGCATTTCCCACATGCAAAAATAGTCGTTGTAAATGCATATCCCATTTGCATATAAAGTCCGTTTGATAGTCGTTGTAAAATAGCATATCCCAGCTTTGCTTTGATAGTCGTTAAATGCATATCACAAAGCTGCATAGTCGTTGTAAACATCCACGCTGCATAGTCTGTGTGGTAAATGCATATCCCACTTTGCATAGTCGTTGGTATGCATATCAAAGCTGCATAGTCGTTGTATGCATATCCCCCTTTGCATAGTCGTTGTAAATGCATATCCCACTTTGCATAGTCGTTGTAAATGCATATCCCACTTTGCATAGTCGTTGTAAATGCATATCCAGCTTTGCATAGTCGTTGTAAATGCATACCCCTTTGCATAGTCTTTGGGTTTGATGAATATCCCACTCGCTATCGGGTGTGAATGCATATCCCGCTTGGATAGCGTTGTGAATGCATATCCCACTTTGCATAGTCGTTGTGGATGAATAATCCCACTTTGCATAGTCGTTGGGATGGCATATCCCACTTTGCATAGTCGTTGGTGAATGCATATACCACTTTGCTCGTCGTTTTGAATTATCTTCCCCTTTGCATTAAGTCCCGTTGTGTTGCATATTAATCCCACTTTGCATAGTCCGTTGTGAAGCATATCCACATTTGCATAGTCGTTGGGAATGCAAATATCCCACTTGCATAGCGTTGTAAATGCCATATCCACTTTGCATAGTCCGTTGTAAATGATAATCCCACTTTGGCATTAGTCGTTGTGAAATGCATATTCCCCGCTTTGCTTAGTCGTTTGTGAATGCATATATACCGATTTGCATAGTTCGTTGTAAATGCTATCCCACTTTGCCCATAGCCTTTGTGAAGCCATATATCCAGTTTGCCATAGTTCGTGTAAATGGCATATCCCACATTTGCCATCAGTCGTTTTGGAAGCATATCCACATGGCATAGTCCCGTTGTGAATGCATTTACCAACACTGAATAGTCGTTGTAAATGGCATATCCCACTTATGGCATAGTCGTTTGTAAATGAATATCCCACTTTGCCATCATCCCCGTTTCGAATGCATTTATCCCGCTTTGCACCAGTCGTTGTAAATGCATATCCCTCTTGCATAGTCGTTGATAAATGCATTACCCACTTTGCATAGTCGTGTGAAGCCATATCCCGTTTGCATAGTCGTTGTAAATGCAATCCCACTTGCACTAGGTCGTTGTAATTGCAATCCCATTTGCATAGTGTTGTAAATGCATATCCCACTTTGCATAGTCGTTCGTGAATTGCATTATCCCGCTTTTGCATAGTCGTTTTGTGAATGCAATATCCACACTTTGCATAGTCGTTGTGAATGCATATCCCACTTGCATAGCGTTTGTAAATGCATATCCCACTTTGCATAGTCGTTGTAAATGCATATCCCACATTGCATAGTCGTTGTAAATGCATATCCCACTTTGCATAGTCGTTGTGAATGCATATCCCACTTGCTAGTCGTGGAAAGCCTATCCCACTTTGCATAGTCGTTGTAAATGCATATCCCACTTTGCATAGTCGTTGTGAATGCATATCCCATATTGCATAGTCGTTGTAAATGCATATCCCACTTTGCTAGGTCGTGTGAATGCATATACCGTTTGCTTAGTCGTTGTGAAAATGCAGATACGCTTGCATTAGTCGTTGTAAATGCATATCCCACTTTGCATAGTCGTTGTGAATGCATATCCAGCTTTGCTTAGTCGTTGTGAATGCATATACCGCTTTGCATAGTCGTTGTGAATGCATATCCCACTTTGCATAGTCGTTGTAAATGCATATCCAGCTTTGCATAGTCGTTGTAAATGCATATCCCACTTTGCATAGTCGTTGTGAATGCATATCCCACTTTGCATAGTCGTTGTGAATGCATATCCCACTTTGCATAGTCGTTGTAAATGCATATCCAGCTTTGCTTAGTCGTTTGTAATGCATATACGCTTGATAGTCGTGTGAATGCATATACCACTTTGCATAGTCGTTGTAAAATGCATATCCAGCTTTGCATAGTCGTTGTAAATGCATATCCCACTTTGCATAGTCGTGGTAATGATATCCACTTTGCATAGTCGTTGTGAATGCATATCCCACTTTGCAGAGTCGTTGTAAATGCATATACAGCTTTGCTTAGTCGTTGTAAATGCATATACCGCTTTGCATAGTCGTTGTGAATGCATATCCCACTTTGCATAGTCGTTGTAAATGCATATCCAGCTTTGCATAGTCGTTGTAAATGCATATCCCACTTTGCATAGTCGTTGTATATGCATATCCAGCTTTGCATAGTCGTTGTGAATGCATATGCAGACTTTGCAAGTCATTGTGAATGCATATCCAGCTTTGTTGCAATAATAGTCGTTGTAAATGCATATCCACAGCTTTCTCTGCATAGTAGTCGGGGTTAAATGCATATCCAGCTTTGCATTCAGCTCGTTGTAAATGCATTTATCCAGCTTTTGCATAGGTTCGTTGTGAATGCAAAATATATATACAGCTTTTGCATAGGTCGTTGTCGATGCACGTATCCCACTTTGCATTAGTCGTTGCCAAATGCATATTCAGCTTTGCATTAGTCGTTGTAAAATGCATATTCAGCTTTGAATAGTCGTTTGTGAATGCGTTTATTCAGCTTTGCATAGTCCGTGTGAATGCATATCCAGGCTTTGCTATAGTACGTTGTGAATGCATATTCCAGTCTTTTGCATACATTGAGTCGTCGTAAAATGCATAATCCAGCTTTGACCATAGTAGTCGGGTTTAAATTGTAATATCCAGCTTTTGCATAGTCGTTGGTAAAATTAGCATACATCCAGCTTATTGCAATTAAGTCGTTGTGAATGGCAGTATAACGAGCTTTTGCATTGTCGTTGATGATGCATTATCCCACTTTGCATTAGTCGTTGTAAAACAAATGCAATATCCATCTTTTGCATAAGTCGTTGTAAATGCATATCCAGCTTTGCAGTAGTCATTGTAAAATGCATATCCCCAACTTTTGCGTAGTCGTTGTTAAATGACGCATATCCAGGCTTTTTGCATTAGTCGTTTCGGTGAATGCATGATCCAGACTTTGTCATTACATTAGTCGTTGTAAATGCCAATATCCAGCTTGCATTAGTAGTCGGGTTAAATGCATATCCAGCGTTTTGCATTAGTCGTTGTAAAGAATGTATTCATCCAGCTTTGTTGCATAAGTCGGTTGGTGAATGCATTATCCCACTTTGCATACAATAGTCGTTGTAAATTGCATATCCCACTTTTGCAATTTGTCGTTGGTAAATGCATATTCAGCTTTGCATAGTCGCTTTGTGAATGCGTTTTATCAGCGTTTGCATAGAGTCGTTGTGAATGCCATATTCCAGCTTTCGCATTAGTCGTTGTGAATGGCTTATATCCCACACTTTGGCATACATAGTCGTTGTGTAAATAATTGCCATATTGTCCAGCTTTTGGCATAGGTCGTTTGTTAAATGCAGTATCCAGCTTTGCCATAGTAGTCGGGGTTAAATGCATATCCAGCTTTTGCATAGTTTCGTTGTAAATGCATATTCAGCTTTTGCATAGTCTCGTTGTAGAATGATATCCAGCTTTGCATAGTCTCGTTTAAGTGCAATAGCTTTATACCAGTTTGCATTTGTCGTTGTGATGCATATCCACTCTTTGAATTAGTCGTTTGCAATATGCAATTATCCCTTCTTATGCATTAGTTCTTGTAATGCATATCCAGCTTTGCATAGTCATTTGTTAATGCATACCACTTTGCATAGCTCAATCGTAAATGCCCATATCCTTTAGCTTTGACATAGTCGTTTGTAAATATTGCATATCCTGTTTGCTAGTCCGTCTTGTTTGATCTTTATCAGCTTTTGAATTAGTCGTTGCTAAATTGCATTTCTCAGGCTTATTGCCATGTCGTTTATAGTGAATGCAATCCAGCTTTGCTTAGTTTCGTTGTAAATATGCATCTATCCCTGTTTGCATAGTCGTTTTGTGATGCAATTCCAGCTTTTGCATAAGTTTTTCGTTGTAAACTGCATAAAACCGCTTGCCATAGTCCGTTTGTAGGAATATCCCGCTTTGACATGTTCGTTGTAAAAGCATATCACTTTGCATAGTTCCGATTGTTTTAAATGCATATCCAGCTTTGATGTCGTTGTGAATGCATATCCAGCTTTGCATAGTCGTTTGTAAATGCATATCCAGCTTGCATAGTCCGTGTGAATGCAATCCTGCTTTGCATAGTCGATTTGTAAATGCATATCCACCTGTTTTGCATAGTTCAGTTGTGAAGATGCATATCCATCTTTGCGATAGTCGTTGTAAATGGCATAACCCAGCTTTGGCATAGTCGTTGTAAACTGTAATATCCCTACTTTGCATAGTCGTTAGTAAATGCATATCCCCACTTTGCATTAGTCGTTGTAAATGCATATCCAGCTTTGCGTAGTCGTTGTGAAATGCATATCCAGCTTCTTTTGCATTAGTCGTTTTGTAAATGCATTATCCAAATGTTTGCATAGTCGTTGTTTAAATGCAATTTCAACCTTTTGCATGAGTCCCGTTGTAAATGCAATTTCCATCTTTGCATAGTCGTTTGAATTGCACCAGCTTTGATAGTCCGTTGTGAAGTATACCTTTACTTTGCCATAGTCGTTTGTAAATGCATATCCAGTTTCGTCATTTAGTCGAATTGCTTAAATGCTCTATTCCAATTCTTTGCATTAGTCGTTTTGAATGGCATATCCCTCTTTGCTATTTAGTCGTTGTAAACTGCATATCCCACGTTTGCATAGTCGTTTGTAAATTGTAACCAGCTTAAATGCATAGTCGTTTGTAAATGCATTATCCGTTTTGCATGTCGTTGTAAATGCTGATATTCATCTTTGCATTAGCGTTTTTTTGAATTGCGTATCCCTCTTGCAAGTCGTTGTAACTGCATATCCCACTTTGCAGTTGAGTCGTTGTAAATGTTAATAACCAGCTTTGCAATGTCGTTGTAAATTGCCGTATTAGCTTTGCATAGGTCGTTTTTAATGCATTATCCCACTTTGCATAGTCGTTGTAACTGCATATTCCCACTTGCATAGTCGTTTGTAAATGCATATCCAGCTTTGCAAGTTTCGTTGTAAATGGCAAATTATTCCAGGCTTTTGCCACAGTCGTTGTAAAGAATGGCAATCCAGCTTTGCATAAGTCGTTGATAAATGCATATCCTTTCTTTGTCACTAGTTCGTTTTGAATGGATATCTCCACTTTGCATAGTTCGTTGTTAAATGTATAACCAGCTTTGTCATTAAGTTCGATTTGTATATTGCAATATCAGCTTATGCATAGACCTCCGTTGTGAATGGCATATCCATCTTTGCATACTCGTTACGTTGAATGCAGTTAATTCCCTCCACTTTGCATCAGTCGTTGTTAAATGCATATCCTGCTTTGCATAGTCGTTTTGTTAATGCATATCTCACTTTGCCATAGTCGTTGTAAAATGTAATAACCAGGCTTTTGGTCATAGTTCGTTGTTAAATGGCGATATCCAGCTTTGTCATTAGTCGTTGTGAATGCAATTCCATCTTTGCAATAGTGCGTTGTTGAAATGCCATATCCCACTTTGCATAGTCGTTTTGTAAATGTTATAAACCAGCTTATTGCCAATAGTCGTTGTAAATGGCATTATTCCAGCTTTGCATAGGTCCGTTGTAAATGCATATCCAGCTTTGCATATCGTTGTAAATATGCAAAATATCCTGCCCTTATGCAATAGTCGTTTTGAATTGCATATTCTCACTTTTGCATATCTCGTTCATGTAAATATGTATAAACCAGCTTTGCATAGGTCCTCGTTGTAAAATGCCATATCCAGCTTTCGCAATAGTCGTTTGTAAATGCAATATCCTTGCTTTGCATTAGTCGGTTTGAATGCATATTCCTCACTTTGCATAGTCGTTGTAAATGTAAATAACCAGCTTTGCATAGTCGTTGTAAATGTATAACCAGCTTTGTCATTATCGTTGTAAATATGCATATCCAGCTTTGCATAGTTCGTTGTGAATGCATATCCATTCGTTTTGCATAGTCGTTGTGAATGCTATATCCTCAGCTTTGTTCGTAGTCGTTATGTGAATTGCATATCCCACTTTATGCATAGTCGTTCTTGTAAATGTTATAACCAGCTTTGTTGCATAGTCGTTGTAAAGAATGTATAACCAGCTTTGCATAGTCGTTTGTAAATGGGCAATATCCAGCTTTGCATAGTCGTTGTGAATGGCATTATCCAGCTTTGCATTTAGTCTGTTCGTTTTGAATTGCTATTCCCACTTTGCTAAGTTCGTTATGTAACTGACATATCCTACTTTGATAGTCGTTTTTAAATGCATATCCCAGCTTTGCATAGTCGTTGTAAAGTGCATAATTCCATCTTTGCCATAGTCGTTGTAAATGCCTGTATTGCAGCTTTGCAATAGTACGTTTTGGAATGCATATCCCACTTTTGCATAGTCGTTGTTAACTGCATATCCCACTTTGTTGATTAGTTCGTTATGTTAAACTGCATATCCAGCTTGCAATAGTCGTTGTTAAATGCAATATCCAGCTTTTGCAACAGTCGTTGTAAACAATGCCATATTCCAGCTTTGGCATAGTCGTTGGTAAATGCTATACCTTTCTTTGCATAGTCGTTATTGAATGGATATCCTACTTTGCATAGTCGTTTGTTAAATGTTTTAATAACCGCTTTGCATATCGTTGTATATGCATATCAGGCTTTGCATAGTCGTTGTGAATGCATATCCATCGAGATACTTTCTTGGTGAATGCAGGTTATCCACTTTGCATAGTCGTTGTAAAATGCAATATCCTTCTTTGCATAGTCGTTTTGAATGGATATCTCACTTTGCATAGTCGTTGTAAATGTATAACCAGCTTGTATAGTCGTTGTATGCATATCCCAGCTTTGCATAGTCGTTGTGAATGCAATCCATCTTTGCATACCGTTGTAAATGCATATCCAGCTTTGCATAGTCGTTGTAAATGCATATCCAGCTTTGCATAGTCGTTGTGAATGCATATCCCACTTTGCATAGTCGTTGTAAATGCATATCCAGCTTTGCATAGTCGTTGTGAATGCATATCCCACTTTGCATAGTCGTTGTAAATGCATATCCAGCTTTGCATAGTCGTTGTGAATGCGTATCCCCCACTTGCATAGTCGTTGTAAATGCATATCCAGCTTTGCATAGTCGTTGTGAATGCATATCCATCTTTGCATAGTCGTTGTGAATGCATATCCAGCTTTGCATAGTCGTTGTGAATGCATATCCCACTTTGCATAGTCGTTGTAAATGTATAACCAGCTTTGCATAGTCGTTGTAAATGTATAACCAGCTTTGCATAGTCGTTGTAAATGCATATCCAGCTTTGCATAGTCGATTGTGAATGCATATCCAGCTTTGCATAGTCGTTTTGAATGCATATCCCACTTTGCATAGTCGTTGTAACTGCATATCCTACTTTGCATAGTCGTTTTAAATGCATATCCAGCTTTGCATAGTCGTTGTAAATGCATATCCATCTTTGCATAGTCGTTGTAAATGCGTATTCAGCTTTGCATAGTCGTTTTGAATGCATATCCCACTTTGCATAGTCGTTGTAACTGCATATCCCACTTTGCATAGTCGTTGTAAATGCATATCCAGCTTTGCATAGTCGTTGTAAATGCATATCCAGCTTTGCATAGTCGTTGTAAATGCATATCCAGCTTTGCATAGTCGTTGTAAATGCATATCCTACTTTGCATAGTCGTTTTGAATGGATATCTCACTTTGCATAGTCGTTGTATATGCATAACCAGCTTTGCATAGTCGTTGTAAATGCATATCCAGCTTTGCATAGTCGTTGTGAATGCATATCCAACTTTGCATAGTCGTTGTGAATGCATATCCCACTTTGCATAGTCGTTGTAAATGCATATCCCACTTTGCATAGTCGTTTTGAATGCATATCTCACTTTGCATAGTCGTTGTAAATGTATAACCAGCTTTGCATAGTCGTTGTATATGCATATCCAGCTTTGCATAGTCGTTGTGAATGCATATCCATCTTTGCATACTCGTTGTAAATGCATATCCAGCTTTGCATATTCGTTGTAAATGCATATCCAGCTTTGCATAGTCGTTGTGAATGCGTATCCCACTTTGCATAGTCGTTGTAAATGCATATCCAGCTTTGCATAGTCGTTGTGAATGCATATCCCACTTTGCATAGTCGTTGTAAATGCATATCCAGCTTTGCATAGTCGTTGTGAATGCATATCCCACTTTGCATAGTCGTTGTAAATGCATATCCAGCTTTGCATAGTCGTTGTGAATGCATATCCCACTTTGCATAGTCGTTGTAAATGCGTATCCCACTTTGCATACTCACTTCAAGGCCTCTTGGGCCTTGATGCTGTGACCTGCTATCTCACTCACACCGAAACTCCATGGAATACTATTTTACACCATCCGAGTGCAAACTTGTGGATATTCTATGTCCAGTGTTCCAGTCCCCATAAAACTACCTAGGACGTTGATATTCATTTATAACTATAATAAATGTAAAACTCTTAGTGTCAGTATATAGCAGGGCCATAAAAGGTTCTCTCGAGTGTAACGGAAAGAGTAAGAAAAACGCCCTCGAAGAATTGTAGTAGACCCACTTGTTGAATTGGGGTGAGCCGTAACAGAGAGATCCCTTTCGTTTTCGAAGAAGAAGGAGGAGGGAGGAGGAGGCAGAGAAAAGGGAGACTGACACTAACGGGACCATTCACTTTGACAAAGCAACTCCCGAGTGCAATAAGTCTTATGGAAATATAGTCAAAATGGCTGCCCCCCGATCCCTTACGACTCACTTCGGCGCAGTGGGATATCCCATCCTACTATAACTCCCAACATTTAAAGATGGGTTCGGGGTGGGAGT
>NC_061095.1:20331316-20356316 GCF_015104395.2 Macrobrachium nipponense | reverse complement strand
TAGTGAATTATTCTTAGTTCATTTTCATAAGCAATTCAAATGCCACATGATGCCGTGAATTATTCCTTTTCATTATTCTTCACAAGGAATTCAATTGGTAAATGACTCGGTGCATTATTCTTAATTGTTATTAATAAGGAATTCAAAACCCAGTTATTATTATTATTATTTTTATTATTATTTTTTTTTTGCTCTATCACAGTCCTCCAATTCGACTGGGTGGTATTTATAGTGTGGGGTTCCGGGTTGCATCCGCCTCCTTAGGAGTCCATCACTTTTCTTACTGGTGTGGCCGTTTCTAGGATCACACTCTTCTGCATGAGTCCTGGAGCTACTTCAGCTCTAGTTTTTTCTAGATTCCTTTTATTATTATTATTATTATTATTATTATTATTATTATTATTATTATTATTATAATCTTTAAAAGTGTAGTTATGAGAATACAAGCTCAGTAATGGTATATGAAATGTTAATGTTATTATTCATAGCCTCCTGAAAAAAAAAAAACTAGGACAGTACTGACATTCGCAAACAAAATTAAAGATTATTATTATTATTATTATTATT
Organism: Macrobrachium nipponense; assembly: GCF_015104395.2. NCBI lineage: Eukaryota > Metazoa > Arthropoda > Malacostraca > Decapoda > Palaemonidae > Macrobrachium > Macrobrachium nipponense. The sequence continues at coordinate 20,355,749 of NC_061095.1, read as the reverse complement.
ATTATTATTATTATTATTATTATTATTATTATTATTATTATTATTATTATTATTATTATTATTATTTCTAAGAGGTTCACAATAATAAAAAATGTTGCGAGTTCGTGTGTATATTTTTTTTATCATTGTGGACCTCTTACAACATTATATCTACTCTCGCGATAGGGTTTTTTTCCCAATTATTATTATTATTATTATTATTATTATTATTATTATTATTATTATTATTATTATTATTGCAAGTACGTTTTAGTTCTATCACGTCACTCAACATTCAGAACTTTGGTACACAATGCCATCGTTTATCATGGACATGCTATATACATAACTATGAAAACAGGGCTTACCCTGAAGCCTATTAATTAAGCAGCAACTTGTGTACACACTGATTTCTGAAGCTGAAATCAACGCTGAGTTTAGATATAGCCAGATGCGACGCGAGCGTTCGTGCGCTAGAGAGAGAGACCCCCAGTGAATGTATATGAAGATAGTAGGTGTAGTTATGATATCCTTTCATTCATGCGAAACAGGTTAGAAATGTTATGAACTCAGCATGCTTCCATAATAAAAAAAGAGAGAACATAATGTCATGTAATAGGAAGTGCAGTAAAATAAGAGAACAAATCAGAAGTAGTATTATAAAATTAACAAACACGAATATGTCATGAGCGACTAGATATGAAATAATTAAAAAGAAAAGGAGATTACTGAGACGATGAAAAATACAGTTGTCATTTTGGAGGGGAGAAAATAAAGGGAGTTTAGTTTAGTATAAATGAACAGAACAAAAAGAAAAAATATCGACTTTGCTTACTTACGCATAATATTTCTTTCCATTTCAGGAGGTTTTCTCGAATTGCTTTTGGCTTTCGCTCAGTACCAATTCCTGCGGTGGATAAAATCACATATTCCCATAATACCTATTTCTGATCAGTCATTTAAGTTGAGCTCAGTATCCAGCCCTTCGATGATTCATATGAGTTATTTGTGTAAGCAAGATTTTAATCATTGTGAGAGTTAAGTGAAAACATCGAACCGAGAGAATTTGTTTGTGTGTGTGTGTGTGTGTAAGTAGTTGAAACAAAGCTGTGTTTCTAGAAATAGACCAGAGATTACCTTGAGTTTCAGCAGAATGCAACGGTTTGATATGCCAAGGCTATTATTCCCAACCCCAAACAGGAGATATTGCCTTCCTGTTATTAATGCCTTCTGAATGTACGTTTCAAAGTGCTCTCTCTCTCTCTCTCTCTCTCTCTCTCTCTCTCTCTCTCTCTCTCTCTCTCTCTCTCTCTCTCTCTCTCTCTCTCTGGCTTCCTGTGACGACATCAGTTATTCAATTTGTCATTTCAACATTGTTTATAACATTGAATTATTTTGCGGAAATTGATCTCAATGTTTATAACATTGAATTATTTTGCGGAAATTGATCTCAATGTTTATAACATTGAATTATTTTGCGGAAATTGATCTCAAAGACGGACATTTGAGTACTATGGTTTACTCCATGAAAAATTAGCTTCTCTTTTCATTAGTAAAGAAAGTGCTTTTTTTAATACGGAGTACAATTGAATCATTCATGAATTACTGCATATAAGAGAATGAATTAATTTCTTAAATTAACCAACGTAGTGGTTGGTAAACAAGATGTGAATGAATGTGTACGGTTTTGGATTTACAAATATTTTCAGAATGCAAATGTTTGTGCTAGATAGGTGAACCTTACAATGAGTAATTGTTACCAAAGGTCATACCGTTCAGAACATCGAATAAAAACAGATTAGCCTGATCTTGTATGTTTATGGAAATGCAAGTGACAAAATATAATCGCAAATATCGAGGTTTTGTTATTCAATTATGGACGATCTGTCTCAAAACTGTATGTGAACACGTATTCGAATCCTCAACCTTGTGGCTTTATTGTATTCGTTTCAAGATCTCTAATGAGATTTTTTTTTATGTCAACCTTGAGATTAACGACAGATGCATAAGTTAGGTTTGTAAAATTTCAAATAGCCATTCTATGTATTAGTGTTTGTACGTGTCGTGTGCACTAAAAAAAAAAAGGAAAGAAAGAGTAAAAAAAGAAGTAAAAATGCGCCGAAGTTTCTTCTGTGCAATCAAGTTTTCAGTGCAGCGTATATTTTATAATACTTTACGAAACTTTCAGCCCCTGCCCATGAAACTCTCAGCGACGGCTCATGAAACTTTCAGCAACAGCCCGGGCGTGGCCTGTGTTGTTGGCACTTATAGCAGTGCCAGACGCGCGATCATAGCTACTTTTAACCTTAAGTTCTAAACTGCTGAGGCTAGAGGGCTACAATTTGGTATGCTTGATCATTGTAGGATGGATGATCAACGTGCCAGTTTGCAGCCCTCTAGCCTCAGCAGTTTTGTAAGATCTTAGGGAGGACAGACAAATAGCCATTTAAATGGTTTTCAAAAAAAAAAAAAAAAAAAAAAAAAAAAAAAAGTTCAGATTTGAAGTCTCAGGAGACCAGGGTCAATGGTCGTGGTGTCAGTTGAGGAGAGATGTAGGCATTTTAGACGGTACAATATGCGTTCGTACCTTGTGCAGTTATTCTCAGTGGAGCCGTTGTATTAGCGTCAGTAATAGCAGTAGTAATAATACTGTAAGTGCTGAAAGACCCTTGGGAGAAGGTAAGCAGAAAGGCCCTGTTAACAGATTTTATGTATATGAAAATTGATATGGCATCTCATAATGGAAGTACGCGTACAATCCCCAAGAGCACGTACTTAGGCTTGCATCCTGTCACCCTGTTGCACGTAACAGTACCTGTGAGAATCTTAAGAGAGGGAGAGCGTGGTTGTCAAAATATCATACATACTGATTGTGCGTGCATGTACAGGTAACGTACGTATGAACACATATTTACAGCACGTGTCTGAATACGTGTGTTGATGCTCGTCAGAACCCGTAAACATCTCTGAATTTTTCTTTGCAGCGTCCCTTCGGCCCCTAGCTGCGACCCCTTATATTCTATTCACTGTACCTCCATTCATATTCTTTCTTTCACCTTACTTTTCACCCTCCCTTACAAGTGGTTGATTCATAGCGTAACTGCGAGGTTTTCCTCCTGTTACACCTTTCAAACCCTTTTTGCTGTTCATTTCCCCTTCAGCGCTGAATGACTTCAAAGGGCCCAGCGCTTGGCCTTTGACCCAAATTCTGTATTTTCTCTGTCTGAATTTTACTAGATGGTACTGACGAATAGGAATGATGGACCTCCCATCTTCTTCTCCATCTCTCTCTTCAACTATCTTTATCAGACCACTTGACTTGCGGTCTTCGTTCTCTCTCTCTCTCTCTCTCTCTCTCTCTCTCTTCTCTCGTTTCAACGACTTGCCTGTGATGAAGTGGCCGTTTGCGAGTCTGGCTCGAGGTGTTGGGGGGGGTGGGGGTGGGGGGGGGGCTCGTGAGAATCTTCTTTAATAAGGCCGGGATTCATTAAGATTGCGGGATTTATCGATTACGTGAAGGATATTACAGGAATGTTGTTGCAGAGATAGCGAGGTTCTGTAAATTTTGTGGGGTATTGTCAGAAGCGCAGAAAGATGTCGTACTATCAGTCAGCATGATTTTTGGGTAATACGAATGATTATATAATAATATTAATGATGTCCTCTAATATGGTCAAGTGTCCATTTGGGCTTAAAAAATACATGAATAAATACACTAACAAACCTCGTTTATACATTATACATACTATCATTCACAAACTCACATCTGACTGGATATATATTTCGTGTTTAGAGATATGCATACATACACACATGTATATATATATATATATATATATATATATATATATATATATATATATATATATATATATATGTATACACACACACACACTTATGGGTGTTAGTGTGTTTTGCATGTGTATGTGTAATTGTTTTCCCTTTTAATTTTCATATCCTGAAACTGAATAGTCCCGGTTTCTTTCATGAACCACAGGGACATATTTCATGTTTATATAATTACTTTTAACCATACTTTTAGAATTACCAGCTCAATGGCCTTGGACAGCTATGTTACTGGAGTTCCACATGAGGCATATTTTTGTATTTCATTAATTTAGTATTTTTATATTTTCTGTGTTCTGTTAGGTATAATTATCCTTTCTGTTTAAGGTAAAAGTTGTGAAACTGAACAACACAGTAGATTTTTAGGGAATATTGACCGTGAAAGAATGACGAAATTCTTTTGACCTGGGGGAAGTTGGAACAATTTCTTGACCCCCCCCCCCCCCAACCTTATTTTCGTGGCCTTCAATTTTTTTCTTCCTCCCTAATTCTTAATCATCCATTATTTATGTCCTCATTTGAGGGCTTTTCTGCGGTTAAGTAATTAGCCTTCACGGTCTATTTCCTCTTTTCGGTCCAGCATTTTCTTGCACTTCCATATTCGTAAACTTTATATGAAAATCGGCAGAAAATTCTGTTATATATACTTTCTTTGTTTAATTTTTCAATATTTTTTATTCTGTTTCTTTATCTGTTATTTTACTGAGTTATGCTGTGTTTCAATTTACTTTTAGCTTTTAAGTCGCTTTGTGGTTTTATTTTTCTTATAATTATTACCTTATTTTAGTACACTTTTTAATATTGTAAAAATTAATTCTATTTATAGCCCTGAAGATGGGAAAGGATTCCCGAAACGTAGGTGTCAATAAAAAGAAGAAATGATCTCCAGTCTTCTCGCTGTCCTCTTCATTATTAAACTTAAGCTCACCAGGAGCGAAAATCTTACAAGTTATGTACATACATATATATACTTTAGATGCAATTACAAATATCTGCACTCGACGGGGGTATGTATGGTAGAGTCTGCTTCAACTAGGACTTCTCTTGACAGCCGAATGGTTAGTGACGTACTGTAGGCCGTTCGAGTTTCCCGGATACCGAATCTTTGATCAAATATAATTCCGGACCCTTCATTGATGTTCCCGAAGTAGAGCGAATTGGATATTAAACGACATTTGTAGCTTAATGTTTACGGGTGACAAATGCCTCGGGCTGATGCCGACGCCGTATATAATATATATATAATATAGTACTATATAATATATATTATATATATATATATACTATATATATATGTATATATATATAGTTATTATATATATATTAAGTCATCTAGTCATATTACACACATATATATATATATATATATATATATATATATATATATATATATATATATATATATATATATATAATATATGTATGTATATATAACTTTAACCTGTCCAGTAGAGATTTGTAGAGTTCATATCATTTTTAGTTGGGTTCAGAGAATACATTGGTTATTAATTCCAAATATATATATATATATATATATATATATATATATATATATATATATATACATAATACATATATAGTATTAACATACTACAGGATTATATTAACTGTGACCTGCCAGTAGAGATTTGTAGAGTTCATATAATTTTTAGTTGGGTTCAGAGAATTCCTTGTTTATTAATTCCCATGAGAAAAAAAATAAATCAGAGGACTGCACTTTTTTCCATTACGTTTGTCAGTCTGTCACGCTAAGAGTGGGGAATCAGTTGTGAGGTTTGCTTTGACTCTTGTGTTTGAAGAATCAAAATTTCTCTCAGTGTCATCAGCACATGGTATTGACTCTTGCACTGCTGTCAGTTCTACAAATAGGGTTGCTTTGGCCTGCAGCCTTTCCGCTTCTATATATATTTGAAAGTTATTCCATCCTTTCAGAATGGTGCATGAGCTTGGTAGCTATAAGCCCAATCTATTTTCACTGGGGGATGGGTGGGCATTTAATGTTATTTTCTTGTTTCACATCCTCATATCCATTTGAAAGTCAGCATGACTTGGAATGACTTAGAAAAGCATTTTAGGCCACATCGTTACAAAATATAGCATCCTGAGCGATTAACTCATTAGCAATTCAAATAGCAATTCGCATCTTCCTTTTTGTTTCGCGAATTACTAGCACTGCGCTCTGCTCTTTTTCGGCGTCCGTTGTAACTTCGTTACATATACCGCGGTGCTGTGCTTCCTGTAGTATATATATATATGTTCGAAAAGCAAAATTATTTTTCCTAACGCATTCATCATTCAAAACTTTTTCCACCACTGAATGTTAGCCAATATGGATTTCTGGGTTTACCCAAATTTTTCGACATATAATTTAATTACTCTCTCTTGTCATTCATATTTTTTTTTTTTTTTTTTTTTTTTTTTTTTGTTTTTTTTTTTTTTTTTTTTTTTTTGGCCCCACGGTCAAATGCGGATTTTCCTATTCATCCGATTCAACAGGATAAAAGAATAAAAGAACGTATGCATGAAAGGAAGAACATGTGTAATCAATAGAAATTTATTGAAGCTAATTTTCAAGGTCTATTCGAGTTATATTTACCTAACTTTAATTCGTGTATTTCTGTTGCATTTTATTTTGAATATTTTTTCTAAAGGTTTAATTTCCCTCAAGGATTTAGTTTAACTCTTTTATCAGTTTAGACTTTTATGTCGTATGCTTTATTTGATTTCTTTATTTTTGTTTTTATTTAACTTTATTATTATTTCTTTTTTTTATATAGACTGATGCATCGTACTATTCTTTTGTCCCCGTCCCGTCGCTTGTACATGTTTTAGTGGTCCAGTGGTTATTAGTACATTTTTATGGTTTCCTTCCAAAACTTTTTAAAGGAAAATCCCGTCGTTGCTTCGGGCATTGTATTCTCTGTCAATTTCCCAAGAATTTAAATATTTTCTATTATAGTATTACATTAATTATAATAACTACGGGCAGGCGACTCAAACCCTTAGCTCAAAGCTTGCTTAAATGAATGGTGCAGTTTACACACTGACGGAAATTCATCAGATCTTAGATTCAATCTGGCGCGAATCAAGTCCAGTGAGTTCTCGCTCATTGGCAATTCATCCTCGCCTTGCTAACACATGAACTCTGGTAGCCACGAGTGTCGGAACACGACCCATCTGTGTCCTGGGCGATGCAGACACAAACAGGAAACAAGCCAAACTCTTGTTTTAAATCGTCTGTCAACTCGAGAACAAAATCTTCACAGAGTGCAAGGCACATTTTATGACGACGTCCCCGCTGTTCTATCTGTCTGAATTTCTGCTAACGGGGAGTAAGAAAATATTTTCTTACCGCTGGAGACACTATACGCCCAGTCCTAAGCTCTCACCACAACCTCTCCTGGGTCCCCATATTCCCCCCCCCCCCCCCCCCCCCCTGACTCCACAGCTGCTGCTACCCGGGTCCCTGTTAACACTTCCATTTATTTCAGTCAGGGGAGCTTTTTGGGACTAAATGTCGCCCCCCCCTTTTTTTTTCCTTTTTTTTTTCAGCTGGTTCACCAGCATTTCCACAATGCAACTTCTCGCGAATTTTCATCCAACGACTGGAATTTTAATTTGTGGAGTGTATGTTTCCACCGCCCATCCTGGCCAACTCTCTCTCTCTCTCTCTCTCTCTCTCTCTCTCTCTCTCTCTCTCTCTAGCACAAATTATATATATATATTATATATATATATATATGTATATATATGGTATATATATATAATATTTATATTATATATATATTATATATATATATTATCGAATTCAAGCGTTACAAAATGTCCTTTAATATCTAAATTCATTCACCTCCCAAATGATATATTTTCATATAGTAACCGAAGGGGAATTTTTTAATTGATAATAATTTCGTCCCCCCATGGGATCGAACCACCGTCCAAGTGGACGGGGACGAAATCAGGACGGTCAGTGACCGTCCTGATTTCGTCCCCGTCCACTTGGACGGTGGTTCGATCCCATGGGGGACGAAATTATTATCAATTTAAAAAAACATTCCCCTTCGGTACATATATGAAAATATATCATTTCGGGGGAGGTAAAGTGAATTTAGATATTAAAGGACATTTGTAGCTTGAATTTGATATATAAATGGATCACGGTTCGATTGATAATTATTCAGATATATATATTAATTATAGATAATAGATATATCTATATATATATATATATAATATTATATATATATATTGTGTGTGTATATATATATACTCTTCATAAATAATTTCAGAGGCGAACATGTTTGCATACACTACTGTATACGGGAATGCCACCCCAACTCGAATTATGAGGCAAGATCACCTTTTGTATAGGAATGAATTTGTTTTTATTAATATCGGATTTATAAGGTATTAGAACTCACTTGGCATTCGTGCCTCTCGGCTTCTCGAATCGTGGTTATTGAACACTTTATTCTGCCAGTTGAGATTTATTGACGTTAAGGTACAGTTTGGTATATTTTGATATGATTTCCCAGGATTCGTGTATTTATTGAATACTGTAGTTACAAAAGTGTTTTCGTACATTTATTTTTTTCCATGGACATTCTATCATCCTTTGGTTTCGTATTTACCCATTCATTAAGTGATATTAGCCATTCGTCCAATCTTATAGTCAAGTCTTCGATTTTGCGTGTCTGTTGCCAAAGGAACATCATTTTAGTTACTATTCCATCTTTTTATTATTTCTCGAACTAGAACGGCTGTATATTTGTAAACTCATCTCTGAAAATACTTCGTTGTTTTCTCACTTTGCCTCGAAGGGAATTGTCATTTTACTTTCACCTTGCCTTTAAAAGAACTCGCCTATTTCACATTTCTCTAGTAAAAGGGACAACGTGATGTTTTCTTTGGTAATGACCTCCCTCCAGTTTCCACTTCACCTTCCAGAGAAAATGCCTTTTTTTTTTCTTTTCAAACTAATAACTAACACCATTTTCTTTAGATTACTTTCAGAATGGCCTACTTGTTATTACTTCTGTAAACTTTCTATTATTTTTGGCCTTTTTATTCTTTTAGATTACTTTCAAAATGGCCTATTTGTTATGACTTTTCTACACTTTCTATTATTTTTTGGCTTTGATTTTTTTTTAATTAGCGATAGACAAGATTACTGTTGAACTCTTTTAATGTATCTCCCTTCTTAAATCGTTCTTTAAGTGATCCACTTTATTATCTGCTTCTTTTCAAATTTCCAGTTCGGGTAGAGAGATCTGGCGTATTTCCACTTTCCCTGGAAATTTATCCTCTTATTTTTCGATCATACTTTTATTTTTTATAAATTTATTTTCAAAAGAAGCCCATTTGATTTTACAGTTTCTTTCAAAAGGTAAACTTTTAGAATTTCAGTTCACTGTCAGTTTTTTTTTTTTTTTTCAAGGAATACATTGTTATTAACCACTTTATTTTTGAAAGGAACAACCTTTTAAGCTTTTTACTTCAGCACCTGAATGAGGCACCTGTTATTCTTCATTTAATATTTAAAAGAATCACGTTTTATTATTCTTTAATTAACCAAACTAGACGCCACTTCACTTGCACTTCAAGCTTTAAAGAAGCGCTCTCATTTTATCTTTTAAGTATTAGAGAATATTTTCCATTTTTCATTTCTTAATACAACAAAGAGCCAGTTTATTCTTTTCATTAAAGGGAGAGTCCTTTCATTTTTCATTTCATGTTTAAATGGAAGACGAATTAATTGTCGTACTTCAAGAGAAGCGCCCATTTTATTTTAACTTATATCTCTTCCAAGTCTTCGAAGACTTTTTTTTTTTTTCACTTAATGTGATAAAGATCTAAGTTCTATTTTCCTTTTACATCCAGAATTATCAGAATTACAATTTTCTTTCACTCCACTATTGAAAACGATTTTTTTATTTTATTTACTCTACTTATAAAACTGACACTTGGTTTTTGTTTCATTTATGTTTCAGAAAGACACTTATTTCCACTTCACCTTTAAAAGAGACACCTTTCATTTTGTGCTTCACTCTTAGAAGTACAGTAGAACTGAATTTTCAATTTACCTTCTTATCTTCACTTTCAAAATTGTCAGTTTCAGTAAAAGTAAGAATCTTAGTTTCACTTCACTATTAAAAGAGACGCCTTTTCATTTTGTAGTTCACTCTCAGAAATAGAGTAGAACTAAATTTTCCATTTCCTTCTTAGCTTCACTTACAAAATTCACTGTTAAAAAAAAAAAAAAAAAAAAAAAAAAAAACTTAGTTTCACTTCCCTATGAAAAGAGACTCCTTTTCATTTTGTAATTCACTCCCAGAAATAAACCTCGATTTTCGCTTTGCCTTATAATAATATTTCACTTACAAAAATTGGCACTTTTATTCTCCATCGTGACGGAGTCAGCCTTTAGTCTTTTACTACAAAACCAACCTCCACTTATTTCCAACTCGACACTCGGAAAAACGGGAACCTTGGACTTCCCCCTACAGCGAACAAGCAAATGCCCCTTCCTCCGTTCTGCTTTCACTAGAGACCCCGGCGGGGGCGCTTCCCCAGCTTACGGCACGCTCACTTCATTAGGGCGCTTCAGTGAAGTACAGCGCGTCTTCCGCCGGAATATATATTACATATTTCCGTCAAACGCCACCTTCGTTTATTGCCTCCATTCCGACGCGGGGGACGGACGGGCAGATGCGGGAAACGACGACGCTCAGATCCACAAACAGAGAGCTACCCGAGATGTCGGTGGCAGATGGGCGGGAAATTTGATGAATTTCGTTGATGAATAAAAATGGGGCGGAAAGAAGCAGACGGGAGCTGAGGAAAGGTCGGAGGTTGCTTACGGAAAATAGGGTTGTGTTTACATTAGGATTTGAATTAAACCGGATCACTGTATGTATATATGTATATAATATATATATTATATATATTTGTATATATTATATAGATATGATATATATATATGTTTGGAAATGAAGTCGAAACCGGTCAGGACCGAAACCCCGTCTCTTATTTTTCACCTGTGGATATATGATGAATAAATCACGTGCTAAAGTGATCTATATATATATATATATATATTTATATATATATATATATATATATATATATATATATATATATATATATGTAAATTTGGAGAGAGAGAGAGAGAGAGAGAGAGAGAGAGAGAGAAGAGAGCAAATGATCATTTTTTCACATTCACGTCCCCTTTTTTTTTCTCTCCCCATATAAGCGACACTAAGCCCTCACCGTCCTGGGATTCCATAAGGACAGCGCCTCTAATGGACCACCGCCTTCTTCTTCTTCCTCTTCTTCTTCTTCTTCTTCTTCTTCTCTTCCCTCTTCTTCTTCCCGGCGTCTCCCGAGGTCACACATTTCACACCGGCGTGATAATGTACGATGGGAAGCCAATGGCGAAGAAGAGAATGAAGACTCTAAGGAATAAATGGCTGGAAGGAATAATAGTAGTTGGTGCGACGGAAGTAGCGGCAGCGAAGGCGACGACGACGACATGCTGCACCAGAAGAAGGAAAGCTATCAAACATCGTTAGCGAATATTTTTAGATATTTGCTTTGGCCGGGCGAAAACGACGGGGATTGCCACAAGGGAGAAATACTTCAGAGAGAGAGAGAGAGAGAGAGAGAGAGAGAGAGAGAGAGAGAGACCTCTACAGTCGTGAAGTGTGTGCAGGAGAACGAGCGTGGAAGAATGAATGAGATTTTCAGAGGGAACACTCCTTTCCAAAACATATGGTCCGGAATTAATTTCCAAAATCCTCGAGCAGAGGGTAAACGGCAAGAGAGAGAGAGAGAGAGAGAGAGAGAGAGGAGTCGGATGGAAGTCACAAGAGTAATGTTGGTGTAATTGAAATTGGAGTTTGGTTCTTTTATATCTGGGTCCCTTAAGAGACGACGGAAGTTGGGGGGAGGTGGGGGGGATTTGGGGAGAAGAAGGAAGGGAAGGGGGTGTGTTGGAAGTGAGGGGGAGGGGGGGGGGGACCGGCTTTTCTGACGCTGTCCAAAGGAGCTCATCGCTTCCGTATTCCGGTCAGGAAGCTGGCTATTTTGGGACTGGGCTAGAAGGAAGATGGTTACTTTTTCTTCTTCTTCTTCTTTTACCCCTCACGCTTTCGTTATTATTATTATTATTATTATTATTATTAGTAGTAGTAGTAGTAGTAGTAGTAGTAGTAGTAGTAGTAGTATGGTAATACAGAAAAGCAGTTTAATGCTATTTCATATAAATACTATTACTATTAAAAACATTCACATTAACATAAAAATACCTAATATATTGACATTGTAACGTAGAGGTTGAAGAGGACATATTTCACGTTTTCTTGAATTATACACTGATCCTCTCCCTCTTAAACGTTTGCATTATTGCTGTTAAAATGTAATTGCAATCATCACTAATAATAGCATTGGTAACAGCAGCAGGCGTAGAAGTACTGACGGTAGAATTGAGAAGCAAATATTAGTCAGGGTAGCAATACGAAAAGTTGTATATTACATAATGATAGCAATAAATTAGCAATACGTTTCATTCAGAAATGGATCCAAGGACATGGTACGTCAGACGTGAGATGTAAATGCAAATTTTATTTCATATTTTATAATAATTTAATTTCAACATATAAAACTTAGAGCAAAAATGAAGCCCATCTCTTCCAGCGAAGAGCCGCACTGTGTTCCTTTAAAGATTACCCTCTCTCTCTCTCTCTCTCTCTCTCTCTCTCTCTCTCTCTCTCTCTCTCTCTCTCTCTCTCTCTCTCTCTCTCTCCTTCCAAGAAACTGTAATTCAATTTTCAGCTTTCAATCTCGTTTCGGGCGAAACTGAATCTGTTATTAGGATGCTGAGAAAGCCATACATGTGAGAGAGAGAGAGAGAGAGAGAGGAGAGAGAGAGCGAGAGAGAGAGAGAGAATCTTTTCCACATTCTGAATGTGTTTATTAGGTGTTCTTATTGAAAGAAAGACGGGGAGGTATCTCCCGTCAAAGTCGTGGTTTGTATGTTAGTGAAGGAAATTATAAATACTAATAATGATTTGAATTGGTGAAACTAAATTAGAAGCGACTCTTTGAACAGGTAATTTGGTTTTTGGCCAGATAACAGAATTGGAAATACTGAAAGCGAGCAGTTGATTGGACATATTAGTAACATTAGATACAGACCAAATATTCGATTATAATTGATTAGTTGATGAGGTATCAAGATTAATAAGCAGAGGAATATTGCAAATTGTCAATTAAGAGGTTACAGTAATACAATTTTTTTTCTAGGAAAGTAAATATTAACACCCAATACTTACTTGTCTAATTTTCCTTTTACTGCAGTTTGCAATTGAATCCTTTACCTTATTGTGCAGTTATATTATACCTTCCCAGATTTTATTTGAATACCTGCCTGTTCTCGCTTGAGAAACGAACTAATAAATCTATTCGGTATGTTTTTAGAATCTTCCACGAATATGTTTTCTGCTTACTCACTAAACGCATCTTTCCTCTCTCTCGTTATGGAGAAATATCTGCATAAAATATAGAAGTGTATCTTGTCAATGTTACAGTGATTCAGGGTCTAAGAAAAATATGTTGAATTTATTTTCCAATCTATGTTGTGACCCGTGACCAACGTAAAAAATTTTTATCAGTCTTTTTATTATTTGTACCTAACAAAGTTTACTGAACATAAGTAAATGACATTCAATTTCATTATCCTGCCACCTGTTATCCTGTGCATTCTCTCCTTTCCAAAATTAAAATAGTTATATCTTTTTAAGTTTTAAACAAGGTTCATAGGTTTCTTTGGACTTTCCCTAGTAATTCATGATCTTAATTTTCCTGTTTTTTTTAAAATAATTGTTGTTAAAGCTTGGCTAGAGAAGAACATTTGGTTTCTGCACCTATGTCTTTTACATAAAAAAAAAAATAAAAGCACTTATTTTGATCAAAAGCATTTATTCCAGTTATCATTTTCTAAGAAAGAAATATACTGGAGGATTACCTTCTACTTTGTCATCTCTTTGTGGATTCATTTACTCGACGTAAATAAGCGTGTCATCTTCCCTTCCCTGGTGTTTGTGTTTCTTTCTTTCATTCTTTTATCTTTCTTTCTTTCTTTTATTTTTCTTTCATCATTTTTGTCTTTCTTTCCTTCTTTTTTCTTTTTTCTTTCTTTTCTTTTTTCTTTTTTCCTTTTTTTTATTTCTTTCTTTACTTTTTCTTTCTTTTATCTTTCTTTCGTTCTTTCTTTTATTTCTTTCTTTTTTCTTTCTTCATTTATTTTTATTTCTTTCTTTCTTTGTTGTGGAGAGCCTGGAAATGTCGCGGTGGTGGAGGCCACGGAACCAAATGCTCCCTTTCCCCTATTATTCCAAAACAGAGCCACCTCATTCGCCACTAGATCACGTGATTGTCTGCCGGAAATGGAGTGCCACCGAAACTAAGACGATTCGAAGCGAACTTGATTCTGTCTCCTTTTATATGTAAATTACCAGATGATGAAAAAAGAAGAGAGAGAGAGAATCTCTCGAAAAATGTATTATTCTCCTCTGGCATGAAAAGCAGCGTGTGAGAGGAGAAACTATAAGAGAAAGGGGAGAAGAAAGCAAAAGGCGGAGATGAGACATCGACCCTCTCCCTCCCTCCCTCCCTCCTTCCCCTCTCCTCCCCTCCCCTCCCCCTCTCCTCCCTCCCCTCCCCCATCTTCTCCTCAAGCGAAAAAGGAGGAAGTAAAATTCTCCGGGGTCTCCATGTTGACATTTTCATATTAAAAGTCATTCCGCTTGAGGTTCCGTGGGCTGAAAAAAAGGGGGGGTCCAATACTCCAACTCTCTCCTTTACGTGTTGTTGATGGGGCTCGTTCGTTCCGTCTCTTTTCGTCATTGGCTCCGTTGATAAGGGCTAGTTCTCTTTTCCTGTCGTAGGTTGAGTTTAATGGGGCTCTTGTTTCACATGTTTTCGTGTCGGTTGGTTAAAACGCTTCTTTTCATTTCTCAGTTCATTCTTGTCATTTTTTCCTCGGCTTAGGTTTGGCTGATGAGATGCGTTCTACGTCTCTTTTCGTCATAGGCTGTTAAACGGCGCATCCTTTGTGGCACTGGCTGTGTTGATGAGGCTTGTTCTTTTTGTCTCATTACGCCGTAGGTTCTGTTCATGTTGATGAGGATCGTTCTTTTTGTATTATGTCACTTTTTATTGACGAGGGTTATTCTTTCTGTATCGTTTTGACAGGGTTACGGGTTTTTTTTTATTATTCCTTTCATGTTATAAGGAAAAATGGCAAAGGTTTTTGGGACAGTCGTCAGAATTCCAAACCAATCGTCCATTTCATGTGAGATGAATCGTTTTTTTGTTGCCATATGGCCTCTGAACAAGCAAAGCTGCCGTGGGAAAAACAAACATGCTGATATTTTCTTTTTACACTTTCGGTTCCCCTTCATTGTTTCGCGTTTGTTTGTTGGTTTGGTTGGACTTCCCGAAAACAACAAAAACAGGCGGTTTTTGGTGTCCTGTAGAATTTGCGAGTTTCGCTCTCTCTCTCTCTCCTCTCCTTCTTCTCTTCTCTTCTCTCTCTCTCTCCTCTCTTCTTCTCTCTCTTCTCCTCTCTCAGGACAACTGAAAGTTGCAAGAGCTTTTAGTCTTTGTAAAATAAGAGGCTTCATTGATACGAACAGAGGCTGGAACTTTACATCGCCAATAAAGCCTTTTTATTAACAGTTAGAGTACTTAATGAGAGACAAAAGCTATAACTGGAGGGGAAAGGTCGAATAAGTGAGTTCGATGAAAAGGAAATGAGAATAACATAGTTGGAGATGATAGATGAGCAGTGGGCTTGAGTTCATCATATTGAAATGTGTATGTATGAGGGGTATAGAGATTCAGGAGTAAACATAACAATGGTGAAGTTAGAATGTTATTGAGGGGAAAAACGGTATGGTTGGAAGAGCAGTTGCTGTACAAACAAAGCCAATCATGTAACTGTAGACCAGATGGTCACGTAATTGTAAACATGTAAAGCATGTTATAAAATGTATAGTTGTTCCTTTACAAATACTTTAGGAAGAAGTATAAGTTGTTCTTAGGCAGATAATGCAGAATGAAATGGTAAGGATGCAGTAGATTTTAGAATAAGATGCCGCTGTAGGGATGTTTCTTTTAGATTTGAAAATACATGTGAAAGTGACTGTTGAGGGTCTAAGAAGGGCAGTTAGAGGTTGAAGAATAGAAATGAATGATTGGTTGATGAGATCACTGCTGAGTTGTTGTAATATGGCCACGTAAATATGACTGAATAACTGACCAGAGTTTGTAAAATTTGTGTTAAGGAAAATGTTTCAAAGTAATGGGTGAGTATGATAATGGTTCCTTTGTTAGGGTAAAGGTGAAGGGTGACCATAAGTAATGTATAGTCATAATTTTACTCAGTATACTGTAGGTGTATGCTTGAGGAAGACGGTTACGTATATTAATGATTTATTGTAAAACAGTTATGGGAGAAGTTATAGAAAGAGGAGGAGAAGCTATTATGTGGCATACGTGCACCTGGACAAATCTCATAATTATTAGAATTAGTAAAATGCAACGTTGAGGATGTATGACGTAGAATGTCATTCCTTGAATGCTAATGATATTTCTTATTATGAAAAAGAAGTATATTTTAAAGTATATACAAGGAAGAGTGTCTAGCCTTGTGGTGAAAAGGCTTGAGGTATTGGTGTTATGTATCTATGGTAATCTGATACCGTTTTGAACGTAGTGATAAGAGAAATCAGAAAACGATTGGACGTTTGGATAATAAAATTGTTGAATGAGAAAATGCTATTTTAATGAAGTGTGGTGTGACTGATGTTTACAGGTGATACCTCACTGAGTAATGACAGTAAGGAGAACCAGCAGAATCTAGTAAAAGAACCTGAAAGTGTTCTCAAGAAGAGAATGGAAACTGAGTGTTGGCAAGGGTAAGGTAACATGTGTCAATGAAAATCAGAAGACGAAGCCCTGAACGTCAATATATTTGGATGAGGAATGGTAGTGGCTGATTATGTATTTAAATGTAAATGTAACAAGTGGTGTTAGGATATGGGAACTAGTAGGTCACAGAATAAGATAAAGCTGGGTGAATGCTACAGATTTAGAAGAGAAGAGGGGTGTACTTGGAAGACAAAGTAAGAATTCATGCAGGAATGATTAAGCCAACTTATCTATATGAAAGTGAACTGTGGATGGCAAATCCTAAGGAAAGTTAAGCACTGGAATTGTTGAGGTAAATTATTTGTGTAGTGCACGTCTAGAGCATTGAATAAGCGAGATATTTGGAGGTTCGTAGAAGTTGTCAAATGATTTGCATAGGTGGCAGATAGATTCAAGTGTTTTCTGTGATTGGATGTACTGGCTATATCGGGACGATATGTTAATGAAGAGAAAGTGTATTTAGCAAACGGTGGAAGTAAAAAGAAAAGACATATGAAATGAAAGAGTTGGAAAGCTGGTGTGGAAGATGCAGTTGAAGTTAAGGGCTCTGATATAGAGGAAGCAGGAGAGTGGGTACAAGATAGGGAATAGTGAAGCAAAGTGTTATAAGAGTGTTGGAAGAGCTGGCGATGAGTCCTTTTGTAAAATCAAGTACTTCATATTACGGAAGTTTTGTCTACTGGGTTCATCTTCAATGAACGATTAAAGGACAGTAAAGGAATTGAATAGTGTCTCTTTTTTTCCTGGATCATCATATGGAATGGGTACAGATAAATTTATGTCTATATATATATATATATATATATATATATATTTATATATATATATGTGTGTGTGTGTGTGTGTATGTGTATGGGGACATGCGTATGTGCGTGTGTTTCTGTGCATGCTTGTATTCATAATAAGTATAAACCTGTTTTTGTTTATTGAAACAGTAAATCATATCAGGTGTTGCCCCTGCTTCTATGGAAAACAACGATAATAGATAATTATGAGTTACTGCCGGCTGGCTCACTTAATATATTTGTGTTTTTTTTAAGGAATAAATACATAACTTGGGAGATATAGACAAAGGCCTTATAACCGATAACTAGACATCAGATAATACACTAGTTTCAAATTCAGAATCTGTTTTTCTTAGTGATGTTTAGAATTTATGCCTAAAATTGGCTCTCCTAAAGTTGAAAATCAGATTGAGTTTCGTCTCCTGCCTCTGGATGTATCTATGATTTCTTGAAGAGGGGATTTATTGTAAGTTTAAAAACAAAGCATTTTAAAATTTCCCATCTCTAAAATTACGTCAGCGTAATCATTTACCATCTGTGATGATATTCGTGATCGTAATCTGAGATGAAAACTGAAACTAGTCTTTAACCTTTGACCTTTCATCTCTCTTCACAAGACTTTCCTCGTTTTTTGTCTCCTAATTACAAGTAAAGGGCATCGGAGCGCCCTCGATTCTTCCAATAATTTTCCTCCTGTCTGAGGAGTCCAGAGGTAAGAGAGTGACAGTATATATAATATATATATATATATATATATATTATAATATATAGATCTATATATATATATATATATATATTATATATATATATATGTGTGTGTGTGTGTGTGTGTGTGTGTGTGTGTGTGTGTGTGTGTGTGTGTGTGTGTGTATATATATATATATATATATATATATATAGTATATATATATGTGTGTGTGTGTGAGAGAGAGAGAGAGAGAGAGAGAGAGAGAGAGAGAGAGAGAGAGAGAAAACACCGCATCGTGCTTCTTAGTTATGAATAGTAGGATCGACAGTATTCTCTTGTTTATAAAGACGAAATGTATTTAAAAAAAAAAAAAAAAAAAAAAAAAAAAGAAAACAAAAGCAGATACTTTGGATCCTTCTATTGATATATTGTATATAAAATTATTAATATAATATTATATATATATATTATTATTTATTTATATATTATATAATTATTATATTATTATATATATATTATATATATATATATAGATATGTGTGTGTATATATAAGTCCATGAAATTTCCCCTCATTTCTTATTTCGCAAAGATTGATTCAACTCCTGAGTTTCATGCACTCCCCCCCCCTCCCCCATCCCCCAGCCCCATCCCTCCCTCCCCCCTTTCCCCTCGCGAACCCTCATTACAGCTCTTGTCATCCCCCTCTGTTTCGTTTCGTTTCGTCCGCGTTTCACCAGACCTCGAATTCTCGAGTTCCATTTTCGTCAGGGGGCGAAAAATTCTCTAAAATGCTCGTTGATTATGCATAATGTCGAAATTAATCATTAGTGTCGTGCGGACTTGTCTCGCTTTATTATTTTTTGGTGGGTTTGTGCGTGCGTGCTTGTGGGAGTTTGGTTTTTTCTCTCTCTTTCGTCTGTTTGCTGCTTGGAGGAGTTGGTTGTGAAATGTCAAATGATTTATTCGGTGGGTTTTCGCTGTTGATATTTTTAGATGGAAAATTTGGGTATTTCTTAATTGTCTTGAATATAATAAGAATTCGTCATAATTATCCTTTTTTCTTAGTGTTCTGATTCTTAATTTGGCAAAACATTTAAAATGTTTAAAATAACTAATACCGTTGTTTTTAACCTTTGTAACCTTTAAAGTGTATTTTGGCCCTAAGAATGTTGAAATAAAGAACAAGAAAATGAACTTGATCCCCCCCCCACCCACCCACCCACACACACACACACACACACACACACACACACACACACACACACACACCTGGACAGTAAGATTAGTAATCTACAGCTCCGGAATATCAGATTCTCCAAGGGACGAATTTACACTTATTTTCATTAGTTCCTTTTCATCGGGAGTGTCACTATTCTTCTCAGCGACCTCGAAAACTATGGATAACACTAATATCTGTCGCTTTCTGTAATTATTACATTCCCCCCCCCCCATCCCACACTCCGCCCCTTTGGTGCCAGTGATGCCATTACCCCACAGTGTCATTCCCAGATGGTAAGTAGTTTGTATGCCAAAGTCTGGTTGAAATTGCTCAATGTGTTTCAAAGTGTATGTGGAACATACACACACACACACACATACATACATCCATTTATATATACTAGCTGGTTCCACCCGTCCCTTTAAAGGGACAGAAACATAATGCCCTTTATAATAAGATTTTATATATATAATATATATATATAATATATACATGAAGAGGAATTCCCTAATTCTGAAAAGGAAGGGCGATAAGCTCTTTCGATTTGTATCCTTTATGGATTTTCTCTGTAATAAAAGACAAAAATTGTTATTATCATGTATGTATTAAGCTGGTTTTACTTTTGAGAAGACTAGTAAGGGGTCCCATGCCCCTTACAAGAAAGCGATCTCAACTAGTTACTGTAGGAAGAAAGAGAAAACGAAAATTTGCTTACAGGTTATGAAAACTTAATTTTAAATGAAATTTAATTTTAATATATAATGTCTTTGGGTGATTACTTTTTAAACATTATGGACGATACAGACTTTGAACTGGAAATGAACATAACACCTGAATAAGTATTTTCGGTACGTTTTTCTTATCACAAGATTCAGTCGTCGATATCGTTTATTTTCTTATCTCTCGTCCCCCTTGAGAGTATCGTCGTCGTCTGTGTTGGATGTGCTGTTTTTGCAAATGGAGTTCCTCTCTGAAGGTGAAAGGCCGAGATCAGGAAAGAGGAAATAAAAAGATCTCGGAGGAAAATCCTTTTAAAAAGGGCGAAGAGATTTAGTAGAATTCGTTGAGATAGTTGCAATTTTCTTCTTCTTTTTTCGGACGAAAGGAATTGGCGGTTGTGTGGCTCCGGGAAGATGGAGTGCCTGTATGTTTGGTGTGGAGATGACACACATTAAAAAAATTTAGTTTGTTTGTTGTTGTCAAGGTGGTGTATCCTTCGTAAGGAAAGTGCCTTTTGAATCTTTTGTTCTATATCTACACAGTCAGGAGCCCCAAAAGTATTTTAAGACCGATAGAAGAGTCCCCTTGAATTATTGAGAAGTACCACAGCTGTTGCAAAATTGAGAGATCATTGTTATACATTTTTTATATATGCTGGTCGGTATATTAGCAGTAACTGGAGATTTTCCTTTCTTAATATCTCCTCGAAAAATTAGTGTTTTTGCTGTCGGAAGATGTCAAAAGTACATTTAATTTTACGAATAAATTTATGGAAATCCTTTGTGTCGTACAAGTTAAAGACCAGAATCTTGTGATAAATAAAAGTCCTTTATTTTTATAGTAAACTGGCTTCACAAATGTAAAGGTTTGATAGCCATTGACGAAGAATGAAATTTAACGGAAGTATTGGACATTAGTTGATGGTATTAACACCTGTCATTTGAAATATAAAGAGACATTTGTATCTGAGAAACCTAACGTCAGTCAAACCTATAAAGCATTAAACGTCATGGGGAAAACATCAACTTATGTGTAGATTTGAATTCAAGAAAAGTCATTCTGTTTCCGGCGCTGTGCAAATATCCTTTCGTGGCTTTTCAATAAAAAAGATAAATAAATAAACAATACTACGTTCTGTTCAAACGTGAGTTTGGGACATGATCACTCTTTTAAAATGGGAATTTCCGATTAACCTCCCACCGGAGTGGATTAAATGGTGTCCAAATAACGCGTATTATGAGCTCCATAAGTATGATGATGTTATCAAACCGTTAGGTATGTTAGTCATGTACTGAGCATGCTGGTCTTGCGAACGACCTTTGGTCCGAGAAGAAAAGTTGGTAAAACGGAAGTGATATGTTTAGAACTCGCTTTCACAGTGGATGATAATGCCTATCAACATTCAAGCCAGTATTTGCGTCAATTGACTGCCATACATACCTATACAAGGTCATGAGCATATGCCCACTAAATTGGTGATTTCAAATAAAAGGCTGGAGTTTAATCAGTGTATCTTGAATCTCCTAGGAATATGTTTGTTAAACATTACTTTCAAATTTCATATTTATGAATAAGTTGATGAGCACCGACCCCACTCAACTGTCAAGTTCTGAGAAAGGTCGATTTTTTTTTTCTTTTTTACTAAAAAATTAAAGGCGTTCCTAATGGAAGCTCTCTGAGGTTCATTTATTAATCATTAGCGACCCAGCCAAAGAATATCGGCGGACTGAAGACTTTTTATTTTCATATTTTGGAGTTTTAAAATATTTTGAAAATAAAGAATGGGCTGAAGTGTATTTATTCCTTCTACTGACACCTTGTGTTTTATTAGATTACCTTCCTTATATGTGACGATAGACTTCGTGTTTTATTCTCAGTTTTAAAGACTTAACAACCTTAGTTAGCTATACAAGATTTGTCCGGGTAAGATTCTTTTAAGTTTTTAAATGAAAAATTTAAGATTTCTGATCAAATAGTACTCCGGTTAACCAAAGATATTCCCAAGTGCCTGATAAAATGTCCCCTTAACACACAATAGATAAGTCGTTACTGAATTATTCACAAGAAGTAAATATAGTGTTGCTTTGACCCCCCCCCCACACACACAATTGCTTCTGTCCCCTGTCAATAACAACAGAAAAATTTGTCTAAATTTCTACAGGCTGCAAATAATTTTTAGTATTCGTTTTTCTTCATCATATAGAGTTGAGATAGATGATAGAAAATGTAGTAGATATTGACAAATTCTGATACTATTAATTATATCGTTTTAATAAATACATATTACGTTTATTGATTTACATCACACACGCATATAAATATTGCATCACAAGACCCGAGTTATTATGAGTCACAGCGCGAAGCGGAGCACTTCATAAAAATTGTAGAAATCGCCATCTATCACAGGCCCATTACCATCACTTTCTGCTGATTACATGATAATGAGCGCAATCACATCCACGGGGCCGAGGCAAAGTGATCTCTTTCGCTCATGACAAAGCCTCGTGTTCATTATTGGAATGTGATTTCTTATTCACGTTCATTATCGGAATATGATTTTCTCCGCGTCCTTCTTCTTCTTCTCTACGTTCATTCTCGCGTGAACAGTATCATTTCTCTCTCTCTCTCTCTCTCTCTCTCTCTCTCTCTCTCTCTCTCTCTCTCTCTCTCTCTGGTGCACGCAGCTCTCATTATCGTAATTCGAAGTGCTTGATAAATTCACTCGCACCGAGATTCGGATATTTACAGCGGAGAGGGACGATACCCGATGCGCGTTCGCTGAAGGATATCGAATTGCAGTAATGTTCTTGTGGACGGGGACCTGGAAATTAGCCCTGTCCAGTAATTGTGGTTTGTTTTTGCGAGTGAAAAATGCCGTCGTTGGTAAAAGGGGGAAGGTGCTGGTCGGCAGTGTTCAGGGATTTTGTTTCGATTTCTGGTTATGAAAGTACGCGCACAGAAACGGGGGCAGACAAGCGCGTGCTGACGCCAAGCACAAAACACGCACACACATACACGATATATATATATAATATATATATATATATATATATATATATATATATACTTCTAAAAAAAAAATTCCCCTTCGGTTAACATATATGAAAATGTATTAATTCCGAGAGAGCGAATTAGATATTAAAGGACATTTGTAGCTCGATGTATGTATATGAATCACGGTAATGTGTATGACATATATAAATATATATATATATATATATATAATATAGACATACTTATACAAATATTATGTATATTTTATATATCAGTATATTTGTATAAATATATATACACATATTTAAATATATTATGTATGTTATGTATAAGTATATGTGTAAATATATATACATATATATATATATATATATATATATATATATATATATATATATATATACTATATATACATTACATATATATATTATACATATATATATATATATATATATATATATATATATATATATATATATATAAACGTCTGCAATCATGCACACAAAAGGCAAACACTGCCTGACAAAGAAAAAAAAACTAATAATTATTAGAGAAAAGTTATAACCCGCCGAGGTTGAAAATGGAAAATAGTATAGTAATTTCGTATCCGTTTTTCGTCAGAATTTATTGTTGGATCGCTCTGTCGTGAAACTAAACAACAATAAATCATTCCATTGTTTGATGCTCAAATAAGATCACTGGGGCTCGTCAAATAAATAGTAATTGATAGAATGTGCAACAGTTCCAGCGCGTTTTCATTTTTGCCGATGAGAACAATGGAATCGCGCTTGCGTCCTTTTCTCTCTCGCTCCGATATGATGGCACCATAATCAAGGGAATGAAAATGGCAGTCTGTTCCTTTGCTGGGGAAGTAATGCCTTCCGATAGAATATATTCTCTCGAGAGCAACATCTTCCTTTTATCTAAGTTTTTTTATATATATCAGAAATAAACTGCCCACTCTCTGTTCTTTAGCAAGCATTAATTTTACAGGCCATACATTTGAAACCGCGTTTGGTTTATGATTCCTAATCTATTAGGAAGGCATTTCGATGTCTATCTATCTATCTATCTATCTATCTATCTATCTATCTATCTATCTATCTATCTATCACTATCTATCTATCTATCTATCTATCTATCTATCTATATATATATATATATATATATATATATCAGTCGATGCAAGGTGTAGGACAATCCTTTAT
>NC_061095.1:20316316-20323816 GCF_015104395.2 Macrobrachium nipponense | reverse complement strand
CTACAAAGTATTTTGTAGACTTACTCCCCGAGTAAACGAAAAAATATGGATGATATTAAGTGCGAATTTATATGTCCGCGAACAAAACGTGTTTTATGTATGTATATATATATATATATATATATCATATATATATATATATATATATATATCATATTATCAGGCTTTAGCACTGGCCATGTGGGGGGGAAGATAAAGTAAAGTAAAATAATATATATACGCCCGCGCTTGAGCGCGCAACGAAATGGGCCCTAATATCAGCGCCTAAAAGTCATCGATCACTGAGAAAATACCGAATGTCTGCAACACGATAACCTGGGAGCGAAAGGTGGGTGGTGGGGGGAGGAGGGTTTAAAATCAAGGCATTCCAAAGCAAAGACTTTCGGGCATTTCGGAGGCCGAATGCTGGGTGAATTCTTTTCGGGAATCAATTCCAGAATTTTGAGAGAGAGAGAAGAGAGAAGGAGGAGACGAGAGAGAGGAGAGAGAGGAGACGAGAGAGAAGAAGACGAGAGAGAGAGAGATACTACTATGTACAAATGAAGAGACTGTTTAATGAAGGAAATTGTACAATGGTGTTCAAATGAGGAGGTAGAGGCTGAGGTAATAATATCTTGCTAATTGAAGAATTTTACGGAGAGAGAGAGAGAGAGAGAGAGACGTATTAAAATCTACCAAATGCAACTGTGTACAAATGGAGATAGATAAGATTTGATGGAAAAAACATAGTAAAATGATTTCCTAATGTGAAAGTAAAGGCTGATGCGACCTATTTGGCTAATATGCTAGTCTGAAAATATGACTTCAAAGCCACGATATAATCTTGGACATAATTTATACAATGGAGAAAATTATATATTGTAAAATATGTTCATTTAAAAATAAAACAAGTGGGTATTACTCTCGAGCCATTCGTATTCTTGAGCATCCTCCATCATCAGTTATAAAAGTTTTGTACCGTTTTCTTTCAGAATTTGAAATTTTGTGCCTTTGTTGGTGCTTTCTGAATTACTTGATCTCTTTATTAAGGGTTATTAAGGGATGGGCTTTTAATCACCATAATTGATGATCATTTCTTGATGTGGCCAGTATTATTTTGGAAAGCCAGTGTAATTTTTCGTTGTTTTGTATACTTCTTCAGTCAAGTAATTTTATATAACGAAAGCACATCTTAATGGGAACCCCATCTGTCTTCACGGATCTGCATGGGAGTTTTAAAATTGTCTGTTAGGCATAATGGGACAAGTGTTACTTATTCGTAATTTGTTTTTGAATAGAACTGGCTAAACAAACTAGAGAGTAGCTTAAATCTGTCTCGCACAATTTCCATGTATGGAAAGAAGTGAAATATGGATTAGACAAAAGAACGCCTCAGTGGCGTAATCGGTACGGTGTTGGCGTGCTACCTCTGTGGCTGCGAGTTCGATTCTTGGGCATTCCACTGAGGGGTTAGAGATGTGTATTTCTGGTGATAGAAGTTCACTCTCGACGTGTTTCGGAAGTCACGTGAAGCCGTTGGTCCCGTTGCTGAATAACCACTGGTTCCATGCAACGTAAAAACACCATACAAACAAACAAATAGATAAGAACCCCCACCGGGTCTCTGTCTGAACGGTTTATTCATATAAGAATATCATATCTGAGGTAAACCGGGACCGGCAATAATTTTTAAAAGAGCTTTTGTTATTTAAGAACAGGATAAGGGTGCAAAACGATGTTTTAATGAAAATGGGGAATCTTATAACATGCATTTCACATTGCTTGTAGAGTCTTTATTCAATTCATTTACTCAACATATGTAACCACTGTATGAAGAACTTTTGGCTGTTTCTGGAGGAAAATTGAAAATTATTCAGGTACCGAAGATGGGGAATCTTATACCGACCATTTTTTAATGGAGAATCTTTACACCATTCATATGCTTGAAATATGGAACCATTTGATGAAAAACCTTTGGTTCCTTCAGATCTGCCATCTACAGTTTATAGGTCTGTTTTTGGATGTTCTGATCCAGGCATGCCTCAAAAAAAGAAGAAAAAAAATGAAGAAAAAAAGAAAAAAAAAAAAAAGGGTCATGTGCAAAACATTTCATTACTGAATAGAAATGCTCCCCCCGCTCCACCCCATAGGAAAAAAAAAAAAAAAAAAAAAAAAAAAAAAAAACTAGACTCATCATAAAGTTCTTCATTTGCATAGCTAAAAGGACATTCATGCGCTTCGCCCAGTAGGTCTAAAGCAGTAAAGAAGCACCATTTGTGTGTAAGGGGGTGTGGGGGGAGGGGGGGTGGTATCGGCTGTGGAAAATAGCAAGACGGAAGCTTTCACTAAAACATAGAAAGACGCGTGTACTGGTTTCTCTCCAAATGGTATGAGTGAATGTTCATGTCTGGGTTCAGTGTAGTACTGGATGAGTAACTAGAATGGCTGTACTGTAGATAAATAAACTAAGAACGGGCTGACAAGAATTATGATTTTGTAATGCAAAGATTGTGCATGTTTTGTATAACTGGCTGGCTATGTACAAATTATGATCTGCACACGTATTCCCTCTCTCTCTCTCTCTCTCTCTCTCTCTCTCTCTCTCTCTCTCTCTCTCTCTCTCTCTCTTCTCTTCTCTCCTCCTCTTCTCTCTCTCTCTCTCTCTCTCTTCTCTCTCTCTCTCTCTATCTATATATATATGTATATATATATATATATATATATTAATATATATACTTATTTATATATTCATATATATGTATATGTATATATATGTATGTATACGCACATATATCTGTATATATATATGTATATATAAATATATCTATACATATATATATGCATATACATATGTATGTGTGTATTATATATATATATATATATAAATCAATATATATATATGTAATATATGTATTTATATAGTTTACTACTATATATATATATATATATATTATATTACCTATATATATTATATATATATTATATATATATATATGCATATGAAATGTGTTCATGCATGTGTATGTTGACGTGTGCATATAAATATGTAATATACAATTATAATGAAATGTGTATTATTGCATACTTGTAAGTTGACGTATATATCCATTTAAGCTGGATTAAAAGGTTAAAGTTTTGCCCGATACGCATTTTGAATTAACAGAACTAGACCTCTCTCTCTCTCTCTCTCTCTCTCTCTCTCTCTCTCTCTCTCTCTCTCTCTCTCTCTCTACAGGAAGGATCTCTCTCTCTTTCAGGAATGCAAAGCCAAGGATCAAAAGCGCTTTTGAAAAGAGGGCGATGCTGTGTGAACTCGTCTCCCCCCCCCCCCCTCACCCCCTCCCCACCCTCCCACATCCCCGAGCTTTGCATTTTTAAAAAATTTATTCGTTTAATCTTCCATTTAAAAAAAATGAGAATTTTTAAAGTTGCGTTATACACCTGTTGAAGTGTTGACTTTCGAATTACAGGGAGACTGAATCATGGTTTTCAACGGGTTTGGGATTTGAGTTCCTGAGTTCATTGCTTTTGGCCACTTTCTTGACTTTTTCCTCTCCTTTGCTTATTGCTTTTGGCCACTTTCTTGACTTTTTCCTCTCCTTTGCTTATTTAGTCTGTGAGTATCGTACTCACGCATACTCACGCTACATACATAGATACATACACATATACATATTTATATGTGTATGTATTTATGTATGTATGTGAGCCATGATTTTTTCCATATGGGTGTATGCACATTTGGGAAGTAAATAATTTCAATAAATCAACTCCTAAGTAGTGGCATGCTGTAGTGCGCGAATTTCTTTTTAATAACGAAATTAATAAGTAGTTATTATCGAAGAGACAGGCTAAGATAGAAAAGTAGAAAAAAAAGTTGATAATTCATTTTTAACTAATTTTTTTATGTATACATTACAGTCATTGCAAAAAAAAAAAAAAAAAAAAAAAAAAAAAAAAAAAAAATTACAAAGCTATGCCCATAATTTAATATCTTAATGTTATGCACGTACAAATATACAATCATTAAAAGGAGAGACTTGTACCACTCCCATATACCTACAAGCATTAAGTGGAATATATCTCTTGCCATTCACCTTAAATTGTATTGGGAATGTATTTGATGTTTTTCGGGTAGGGAATCTTTATACCATGCATTTCCCTTCCCAAAAGGAATCCTAAAGCCCTCCATACACCATAAATGTAGAACTTCTGCTTGAGGAGCCTCTAAATTTGGTATATACGTATGTATGTCACCTGCAGTTATTGTGCAACCCTTTCAAAGCGAGGAAGCTAGAGGAGGTTCAGAGGATATCACATTATCTGGTTAGAGACTGGAAGAAAAACCGGAGCTTTTTCAGGGAGAAACATTATTAAACTTCTTGGGGTAACATTACCGTTTAGTGTGAAAGCAAGGCAAGGAGTGCGTAGGAAGATGAATGAACAGAGTACTGTGAGGAAGTGACGCCAGAGCTTTCAAGGGAGATGTATTATTGGATTAGAGTAGGGGAGCAAGGACTCACATCACTGGGGGACTCATTACGAGGTATATATAGAGATACATTTTTGAGTGAGTGGAGGCAATGGAAGGCCTTTGCAGGGTAATGCATTATAAAGCTACAATGTTATGGACAAAAGATGATAATTCTTTGAAAATTATGATGTCAAACCAAGCACGTTCTGTCATTCAGCACCTAAGACAATAAAATTAAGACAGTTGGAGTGGCTGGACAGCGAGATAAAGGGTGGTCCAGAAGATAAAGGAAACGATGTACTAGGCTCTAAAAATGGAAATAGGAGAAAACCCTACAGTTACACCGAAAAGTAAAGAAGAGAGAGAGGTTTGGTAGCAAGACTGAAGAAAGGAAGCAGGAACGGAAATAAAGTAAAAGAATACAAGCGGGTGCAGCTAGGGTCTCTTGGGAACGCCACAAACACCCTTTAGTAATGCCTTCAATATATCACGTAAGCCGCACAGACGGCACTGCCTACCTAAGGGATATGGAGGGATAAGCATTACCTTTTTAGACTGGCAGACGAGACAAGAGCTTCATAAAAGTCATTGTTAAGGGAAGGGGCCTAGACAAGATCTCCAAAGGATGACGTGTTATCATGCCGGACTAAAGAAATGAGATTAGAGCTTTGTTGGGAGATCTATCTAAAAGGTTAGAGTAAAGAAAGAGCATCGCAGCAGGACGCATTATCAGGCTGATGACATCATGATCCTTTGGAGAGGAGAGTAAGGCGTTCTTTCATTAAATATTCTTACCTTTGACATATATGCAGAAGGCTGTCAGGCACTATATAGGCTCTGGCGTTATAATCTTAGGACGTCACTTTCACATGGGCAAGATATATGTTCCACCTCTCCTGAAGGATACTTTTGAAAGACTCCTCCCTCAGGAGAGGTGGAACATACATCCTGCCCATGTGAACTCTCGAGAGAGATCGAGAGATCGAGTTATCAACAGCCTTAGAAATACAATATCAGCGATTTATTGTTTTGATATGGTAGCATGAATAAAAAAAATCATTATATATACTGTTTTTGTAAGTGAGTTGGATTTGGGAAGGAAACAAACTGTTATTCTTTAATAACAATAACCATTTTTATTTAAGCTGTTTGTTTAGGGTTTGGCTGGCACTGGGAAGTAATTCGGTTTCTCACTGAATGTAATGGCATAGAAGTTTTCACTCAGGGTATATTAATTAGAGATAAGGAAAATATTACGCAATATATATATATATATATATATATATATATATATATATGTATATATATATATATATATATATATATATATATATATATATATATTATTGTGTGTGTGGGCATGCTTGTGTGTGTAGATGTATAGTGTATATATATATATATATATATATATATATATATATATATTATATATATATATATATATCATATATGTATGTATATGAATGTGTGTATAGACCTTTTGTAATAAACATCACACATTTAATGGAAACTTTTACCACAGTTATTGTATTGTTGAGATAATTGCCACCATGAAAAAAACAATAAAAACTTAATTTATATATATATATTTTTAGTTTTAAGAAATGCTAGCCCAGCTCCCCCCACCCCCCACCCCCTCCCCCTTCCTATTCCCATTCCCATTCCAAAACCCAGATGTGGATCGTAACGTTATCTAAAGGCTGGGTATACATATAACAATACTGAAAATATCTTTCACGAGTTATTATTAACACTGGTTGACTACATATATTCCATTATTTTTCTTTGAATGAAAATGTTTTTAAAATTTCAATATAAAGATTCCAGTAGGTGTACCATTGTTTATGTAAAAGGAAAGAGAGAGAGAGAGAGAGAGAGAGAGAGAGAGAGAGAGAGAGAGAGAGAGAGAGGGGCGAGGGTTATAGGCAATTTGGTAACGAAATCAGTCTGAAAATTGTCTATTTAGCCCCAGGCTCTTTTAATCAGGAACTACTTTTAGAAATCATGTATGTGAAACCAAACACTCTGAATCTGGAACTACTTTTTGAACTACAATTTCTGTTTATTTTTTTTGGGGGGGGGCCTCTAGAATTAGGACTGTTAGAATGATTTGTATATATAGTATTACGTAATAATAACATAGTCTACATCCAAAGGACGATCAGAATTGTGAAATATCTAACCCGCATGCGCACTGACTATACCACAGATTAATATCGAGATGATGGATAAGAAATTTAATAGAACCCACTTTTTTTTTTCTTTCTTTCTTTTTTTTTTAAGGTGCGAACAATTTTCAAAACATCGAGTGATGAAAGAAGGAAAACGTTTCCTCAGGACAGACAGGTCTTTGAATATTTTAAATAATATCTCGGTAAACTGATGGTTTTGTCCAGTTGAGGAAACGTTAGACTGGATATATTTCTCAAAAATGAATTTGCAATCAAAATTGATACCTAGAAATTTTAAATGAGTTGTATGTAGTTAGAGAAACACTGTTGCTGATAAATTTTGGTACGGTGGGTGGGGTGTTTACATAACTTCTGGTTGTTTTGTTGATATCGTAGGTGCATAAGAATCCTGGCAAAATTGAACTTTACATGAATGTAAAGAACTATACATAGGCTTGTAAGCTGAACTAGAAATATGAAATTAGTACTGCCTCTTGTAATAATTAGCTTGTAAGCTGAACTAGAAATATGAAATTAGTACTGCCTCTTGTAATAATTAGCTACGTCTTTGATAAGATCGAAAATTTATCAACTAAAATTCTAGTCATTATTGGCATTCAAAAAGGGACCACCAACTTGCAAAGGAAATTTCCCCAGACTAGAAAACCGGGAAAAAGAGTGAAAATGGAGAGAAGGGAATAGCAAACAAAAACGTAAAAGAGAGAGAGAGAGAGAGATGGTGATTTGGTGGTCAAAACACGGATTGCGGTTAAAGCTGAAAACGCACAGGCCTTAAATGCTCGCACAAATTTTGGCATTTAAACCATCGGGAATTAGATTTCGCATATCGCGGGCCGCAGCACGAACACATATTTT
>NC_061095.1:20296316-20313816 GCF_015104395.2 Macrobrachium nipponense | reverse complement strand
AAATTGGACTGTGGGTCGCCTGGTCAACAAAGAAATTAACAACCGGGAAGATACAAAAAATGGACGTCATATCTTGTGATTATATCAATATTTCACAATAAATTTTGGGTAGTTGCATCGCACAACTAGAGTAGAAACTTCATTATTTTATTTGAAGAAGAGTTAAAGCTATAGATGTTCAAAGCCAAAAGTGACAAGAGTCAACAAGCAAAAAAGCAGGATAGTGAGACCCCCATAAAATTGACATGAGCGCATATGAAACCGGTATTTCCGTTCACAATTGCTTTCGGGATCACAAAATCTATCCCAATTATTGCAATGTGATCAAATGATTATTGGAGCACATGGCCCCTAAAAATTGAACGATAAGCCAGGCATTGTTTATTGTTTTCATTGAATTATAAATGCCGCCACCGGGAAAATATTGTAATCTAAATTATAATCGATTTCAGAGCCTAAAATACATCGCAGTGAAGTAAGATTAAATGAGAGAGAGAGAGAGAGAGAGAGAGAGAGAGAGAGAGAGAGAGAGAGAGAGAGAGAGAGAGAGAGAGCAAGTTTTTGTAGGATATTATAGCATGTAGTAGTTGTAGTGTAATGTTACAGTAAGATGGTGAAAACAGGGATATCACGAAATCCCTGAAATCTTCAGGGGATTCGTAAAATCACTAATTCGCTTTGGAACATTTGATCCCCCAGCGGTTAATACTGAACATTGCCAAACAGTAAGTTTATGCAAGAAATATTAAACTTCGTGTAAAAGACTATGGATTAAAATAAACCCTTATACCTTCCATTTCCTTTTTTGGTTGTCTTTAAACAATAGTGCAATGAAATACCAACTGTCAAAATAGAGTTTGTAAATGACATCACAATAGACAGCAGTCTGGTTCCCCTCTTTTGCCGGCGTTTCGTGTTCCTCTCCCTCTCTCTTACGTCGAAGACTAAGCAGAGCGTATAAGTCTAGATCACGTTACATCCCAGCGAAATGCTACCCAAGAACACCTTTGTAGGGGTTGAGTCGAAACTGCCACTTTCCAGCGGAGGTTATCCCTAGGTTTTAGCCTCCAGCGTTAACGTTCTTGCGTCTTGTGCTGTTGTACACTTTGTTGTTGAAGATTTCGCTAGAGAAGTGACGAAAATCACTTGCAAAGAAGAATTAGAGAGGACTAGTAAATGAGACGTTATAAATGTCGATTTTTCAATGCCTGTTTCAGTACACATTGTTTGGGAAGATTTCACCAGAGAAATAGTGAAACTCGAGTATCTAGAAGAAGAAGAAGAAGAAGAGAGGATAATAAGTAAATAGGACAATGTAAATGGCGATTAGTTATCGGAGTGACCAATTCAGGAGTCGTCATTAGATGCTAATATTATTGGGAAGAGTATTTGTCGTACTTGACAAATGACTGCAGCCTTTTAGCGAAAAGCAACGTCCTGTTATTTGAGAGAGAGAGAGAGAGAGAGAGAGAGAGAGAGAGGAAAACCAGCAGCAGCCGAGCTTAAACTTGGCGGTGCGGGGACCTTGATAGATATATTCATGAATGCAACCAGGCCGAGACCCGAATGGCTCCTTCCCACATCATGCATATCGAACAACCCTTAACCTCCCTATGTCAGCCCTCATAAGGGACCTTAAAGGCGCTGTCCTGCCAGCAGGCCCTGGCTCATCGCTGTCACATTTGACACCGTTTTCGAAGTGGGCCTTACAGCCAGTTGCGATGAAGAAAGCTCTTGGTCTTCCTCATTTATTTATGATGTTGTTCACGAAGATATCCTGCCGTAGGTTAATATTAGTTTGGTCACGGCCCCATGTATAGTTGATTATGTTTCCTTTATTCTGCTGTTTGCTTATGTCAAGATCAGAATACAAGTAAGGGAGATGGAGGTGGCTTGGGCATGTCTACCGCATACCCCTGGGAGAATAGTGTACGTATTATTATTATTATTATTATTGAAAAATAAGTTTTACCAAACCACTGAGCTGATTATCAGCTCTCACTGGGCTGGACCGAAGGATTTTCTGTTATTTATATTTTTTCAGTTGAATTACGATATTTCAAAATCTTACCATAACTGGCATTATTTCTGTCCGTCCGTCTGTCATTCAATCACGGCCAAACGGCTGATCCGATAGGCATGAAACTTGGCAGCATTATAGTGGTGACACCTAAGATGGGTTATAATGGGGTGTCATCCTACCTCTCCCCCCTCCTCCTCCGAAGGGGATTCCCTGAAACGGAGCTGGTTCTGCCCGTGAAACGCGGCTGGTTATGCCCGTAGACTTACGAATTTATCATACATAATTT
Organism: Macrobrachium nipponense; assembly: GCF_015104395.2. Lineage (NCBI taxonomy): Eukaryota > Metazoa > Arthropoda > Malacostraca > Decapoda > Palaemonidae > Macrobrachium > Macrobrachium nipponense. The sequence continues at coordinate 20,311,507 of NC_061095.1, read as the reverse complement.
CTGTATACATATGTTTGCTAGCCTATATAATTAGATTAATTTCAAATGCTGAAGTTTCTGTGGTACTTGATGGTGCGAGACCGAAGAGTTGGAAGACTGAACTCTCGTTAGATGAGAAATATGAGGAGGGAAGACGGAGGTGAGTGGAGATTTGTGAAAGGTAAAGAAAGGCACTGTGCGTCATACGGCCTAGGAACCGATGGTGATGAAGATGGCTAGTAACCCCTTATTATTATTATTATTATTATTATTATTATTATTATTATTATTATTATTATTATTATTATGGTAATCCTCCATCAAGGCTTGCAATGATTCAGCTCTAGTTTAGTCCATTTCTTTAGATTACTACATAATAGGCTCTGCTTGCTGTTATAGCGAGTATTTAACCCGAATGACACGAGTAGTTTAGGAATTAGTATTGTATATAGACGACTCCTTGATTTTGGGTGGACCTAAACAAGATTTTTTCTATCTCACAGACAGACTGCATATCTCTCTCTCTCTCTCTCTCTCTCTCTCTCTCTCTCACACACACACACACACACACACACACACACAGACTGCATCTCTCTCTCCTCCTCTCTCCTCTCTCTCTCTCTCTCTCTCTCGTCTCCTCTCTCTCTCTCTCTCTCTTATCTCTCTCCTCACACACAACACACAGACTGCAATCTGCTCTCTCTCTTCATTCTCTCGTCTCCTCTCTCTCTCTCTCTCTCTCTCTCTGGACCTTGACGGTAGAATCCATTTTTCTGAATGATAAATAAATGAAAGTGTGAAAAATCGACAATCAAATAAAATTATAAAACAAATGTCACCGAAAAACTCGTAATTAGAGGCAGTGAGTTAATGAATGGACTGATATCGATTCTAAAAGGCAGGTAATAGTAGTACTTCCAACTGAGAGGGCCAGTCCCGGTCCCGTTAGTGTCTGGGTAATCTTATTAGGTCTTTCGATTACTTGATGGTCGTTGTCGTTCGATTTTTTCCCTTGTGTCAATTAAAGTAACCAGCTCCTTTGATGACTAATGTATGGTTAAAGTTGTCTATATTATCTCGTTATTGACTGACTTTGAGATAGGAAAATTGAAAATTCAGCTTGCTTTATCCAGCCAATTTTCATTAATATTATTTTACTTATTTTTATCCTTATTTTATTTTACAATAAAGTATTGGGTTAGGATTCTCTGTATTATCTTGTGATTGGCTGAATATGATTGGCTATGTTATCTTCTGACTGACTTTGAGATATGAAAATTCCAAATTCAGCTTGCTTTATACAGACATTTGTTTATTGGGATTATTTTATTTGTTTATCCTCATTTTATTTTACAAATGAAGTACTAAAAGAAGGTATAAAAAAAAAAAATATAGAAAATATGCAAATGTAGATAATCATAAGTACTTGCAATAGCATCGTTATAATCCTATTTATTGGGATTATTTTATTTGTTTATCCTTTTGTTTTACAAATGAAGTACTAGGTATATATGAATATCAATGTGTTCCATCTAGGTACTTGCTAGCTCGTTTCCTTTATGATTATTTTCACTCATTAGTGCCACTTTTGTTTGCTGCTTTCTGCTATTCTGTCGGGAAAGTTAGGAAAGAGGTAATTATAGATTTCCGGCGTCCCATCCTCTCAGTCATGTTGTGCATAGTTGATGGTTGTGTTTTACAGGTGTAACACTTGATTCATCTTGAATACAACAGTCTCCGTATCATGATCTTTCGGGCTGATCTTTGGCGCTGTTGTTTAAGGGTACAAAGATCCACAATTTTTGGGGTACCAACTCAGACCCCTAACAAAAGATAGCCCAGAAGGGGCAAGGTGTAAAAGGGAATACTAGCTTTGATGTGGGGCTTTGTTTGCAACCATCCTATACCAAAGGATGGTCGCAAACAAACTAAAGGACCATTAGTTGAAAGCAGCTGTTGGTGGCTAATCTTATTTGGAGGATTTTGTGAACGGAGTCTTGTTTTCTGAGTCTATTCCTAGTTAATTATTTACTTTCGGATTCCAGATTTGTTCTTCTCCAGCTGATTCGGATGTTCTAGGATGCTCCATTTTCATTGCATGGCAAACTTGCTCCAGTGTTTACTCATTTGCATTTGATGGTTTAGGATTTCTGGTTATAAAGAACTGCATTCTTAGGTTTGTTTTTATATTAGAATTTAATTATTTAATTTTTGTGATTTTATTTGGGATAATTTGAATATGATGTGTCTGTGTGTGCTGCTAACTCAGACCAATGTCACCGTAAAAATGGACGTAAATCAGATTATTCACAAAACGCAACTGGAAAAACAAGAGAATAAAATTGTCATGTCAGCTGAGAATAGTAGAACGGTGTTTTTGTGCCTCGAAAACATTTCTGGAACCAATGCTAATCTCATCTTTTCAAGAAATTGTATAAGAATTTATTCTAATTTCAGCTGGGTCCATTCTTAGAAAAATTGAAATTAGATTCATAATCACGTTTGGTCCGTCGATGCGTGCAGGGGAGTATGCAATAATAAACAGGCAAAGTTCAGTTTATTACGAAATCTTTCCCAGTTGTAGTAATAAACATTTGTTGAATGTCATCTCGAAGCAGAAAGAGTTTTTTTAAGAGATTCGCTGAGAGAAATTGATAATAGAATAAAGTTAACGGTTGTCTGGAGGCCCTTTTCGGTGCTCCTCCTCGCTCAAGGGCCAACTTGGACAGGTAGGGACGAAGGAAATTCGGGTGGGGGTTTCCCATTACGCTTGAAAAAGGTCTTGGGTATTTTCTCCCGAAAGTCAGAACGCTTTATCTTTCTCCTTCTCGGCAAAGAACTCTTTCCCGGAAAAGCGGAAATTGTGTGCTACTGTGCCAGTTGCAGAGGTTATAAAATACGTGGTTAATTTTAGCTTTTCTTTTGCAAGGAATTCTTATACAAAGTATTTGTTATAAAAATAACTTACATCCGATTTTCGTAGCTTGATAGCCAAGTTAATGACCCTTTCGGACATCGTGCAAAAATAATGGTTATGAAAAATAATAGTGGTACTGAATAGCCAAAATGATGGTACGATCCATCCCAGGTTATCCCTCACATCTCCTACATCTTTTCGTTCATGTAAAACCTGAAATTTAAAGGGTTTTAGCCAAGCACTGCTTATCCTACATATACCCGAGTCAGAAGTTTTGTTCCAAGGCCCTGCTGACGTCGTTTTAACATTTAAAACTTTTGTGAAAGCGGGGGACACGAGCGTTTGGAATTGTAAAAGGAGAAACGATCCTTTAGAATTCCCATGTGACCTTTGGTAATATATGCCAACCCTAAATTTAATATAGATGTATTTAAAACTGTACCTTTTTTTTTTTTTTATTAAGATTCGTGTGTACCTTTCCTTTGGTTTGCTATCGCCCCCTTTTCTATTCGCATTTATCCACTCTTCAATATTTACGAATTCTCCGGTCTCCTCAGTTTTTTCTTTCCATGACCAGTATTGGGTAGATTTTTATTCGACTCTGGCAATTTCGGATAAAGAATAAAATTAGGGACGTCGTCTCCCCACCATTTCAATCGCAGATTCCGTATGAATTAGGGAAGAGAAAACAAGGGGAGGTTATGTATATATATATATATATATATATATATATATATATATACGACAACAATCCATTGCAAATAGCATCCGTCCTGTCCGTGAAACTCATTACCGGGCAAATGGGTTTTTTCGTGCGATGGCGGCTGTGTATGAAATGTAGTTGGAAACCATTATTATAGATTTTCAAAAGGCACTTTCACCCCCCGCAGGAAGAGACAATAAGAGGCAATGGCTCGCTTTCCCTTCCAGTTGCTTTTTATTTCCAGAAAGTTCGAAAATGGCCCGCTTTCCCTTCTGCCGCACCTCGGGTCAGTGTATAGAGAATTCCCCCGAGGTGGAGGGGGGGGGGGGGGGGTCGAGGTCGTTTTAGAATAATAGTTATAAGGGTGGAGAATCATAAAGAGGGAAAAACAGATCCAATAGACGATAAACTGTCGCCATTTTTTTCGTCGTTCGTCAAAAAAAAAAAAAAAAAAAAAAAAAAAAAACACCGGAGGAGGAAAAATAGGTTGAAGGAGGAAGAATTGGATGGGAGAACAGAGAACAGGGACTTTCTGTCTAATAACTGATACCAGGGATGATTTTCGAAGAGATGTTTCAACGGGAAAGTTAGTCCCAGAGAGAGAGAGAGAGAGAGAGAGAGAGAGAGAGAGGGCGAGAGAGAGAGAGAGAGAGAGAATGAGAATGAAATTCAAAAATGAAAACATTTAAAGGTGGAAGAATTTCGAATTTCGACATGAAATCGAGACTGTTTCATAATTTCCATAAATGGTCAAGATATTTTTTTCCATCGTACGAGTATGCACCGCTGAACGCTCGTGCATGCACCTAGTCCCTGTGTGTTTACATGGGTTTTGGAGTTTTTTATTTTTATCAAAATACTCGGGTACACGTGCGTGAAAAACCTAAAAATATATATTTTACATATACGATATATATATATATATATATATATATATCTATATATATATATATATATATATATAGCATAAATATATAGATATATAATATATATATATATATAATATATATAGATATATATATATATATATATATATATATAGATATATCATATATATATATACTATATATCATATGATATCTATATATATATATATCAATATATATATAGATATATATATATATAGATAATATATATATATATATATATATATATATATATATATCTATATATATATATATATATATATATTATCTATATATATTATCATATATATTTATATTATATAATAATAATATATATATATTATATATATATCAATAATATAAATATCTATATATAGATATATTAATATACATTATCTTATATATATAATATAATATATATTATTTATATTATTTACTTATATAAATCTAAACATTCATACCCATGCCGTCAAAGATGATAGCAATGTAAGAAGGTCGAATGGTCAAGCCCCTACCTAAAATGGGGCCAAGGTATTTTCATTCGGCATGTTTATACAGGGGGATTGGTGATAAAGAGGCCAGCCCCGGGCTGGATGACAGCAAGGCTATATATATGTACAGTAGATCTCACAGACAAGGTGTTAGAATTCTTAACTCGAGTCGAACCCAAAAGCCGGTGACGTAGAGAAGCATATTTATCCAGAGACTTGTAGCAGTTGAGAAGGAAGTCACTCGACTGACCTTTAGACTGTCATCGTTTGTGGACTTCCTAGTTTACGAACTCAAGGATTTAAAATAGCACGATGAAATGGTCCGTATAGGAAAAAATACAAGTTTCAAATTAGTCAGATGTAAGATGATTAAATTTAAAGGTAAATTTTGGAGCTAAATTTCTGATTTCTCCCAATGAGGAGAATTAAGGTTAATAGAGACGTGTTTGTATAAAATTAGCTACAGTGAAAAATCCAATTTCACAAATGTCAGCGATTGTATTTGGAAACGAAGAATTAAGTCGAAATGGAGAACCCAAACGATAGAGGGAGGCTTTGAAGCAAAGCTGGCATATCCCTGCTGGAGGGTTATCGCATACTGGAAAGGGCAAAATCCGCAGAGAAACTGAGATGACTGGAAAAGCGCGGATAAAAGGAGCCGTTTGTCGAACGATGCTGGAAATTGGGGAAGGGAATAGCTGCCACTCCGTTGTCAGAGGCAGTTTCAAATAAACTTTATAAATATAGGTTATTTCTAAGAGGGTTGCTCACTTTACCTGAATTTGTTCTTGATGATTAACTCTGACCGCTTCCTTGGAGTCGTCGTAGGAAGGTAGTGCCGTCAGTGAACGCATGCGGTGCACTGTTGGCATTTACTGTAGTAGATTCACATCAACCGTGCATTTGATGTCTAGGCCAGTCCCTTACGACGCTCCTGATTGGCTGTTGATGAGCCAATCACAGGGCTGGAAACTTGTCTCTCTCGAGAGTTCACATGGGTAGGGATTATGTGGAACTTACATCCTGCCTATGTGAACCTCGAGAGAGACTGAGAGTTTCCAGCCTTGTGATTGGCTTATCGACAGTCAATCAGGAGCGCCGTAAGGGACTGGCCTAGACGTCAAATGCAGGGTTGATGGGAATCTACTATAGTACGTTTCCAGCGTCCCTTCAGTTTCTAGCTAAACCCACTTTTGACCTTTTTACTTGACCTCTATTGTGCTTCCTTTTTTCGTTCTTGCTGTCCGACCTCCCTAACTATTACCTCCTGTCAAACTGGGATTTCATCCCAGTTCCACCTTTAGAGTCTTGTACTTAATCTCATTTATTTTCTAGCGTTTCTATATCTTGTTGTTCAACTCTTTGAGCTCCCAGTTTTTTTTTTTTTTTTTTTTTTTTTTTTTTTTTCATGAATCCAATAATTTTTTTGAGTTCCAATGTTTTTTTTCCCTCTCTCTAAATTCCATGAATCCAATAATTTTTTTGAGTTCCAATGTTTTTTCTCTCTCTAAATTCCATGAATCCAATAATTTTTTTTTTTTGAGCTCCCAATGTTTTTTTTTTTTTCAATTTTTTTTTCTCGTCTCTAACAAATTCCATGAATCCAATAATTTTTTTTGAGCTCCCAATGCTTATTTTTTTTCCTAAATTCCATGAATCCAATATTTTGTTTGAGTTCCCAATGCTTTTTTTTTCCCCTAAATTCCATGAATCCAATCCTCTTCCTTGAAACATGAACTCTGTCCAGTTATCAGCGACTGAAGAAAAGTGGACGAACTAGATGTGGCTCTGCACGTACCGGGATTCATATCGGGTAAGCTGTACACTTATCAGTGATTTCGTCCCCTCCTTGTTCCACAAGCCCAGAATTGGACATATCTATCTATTCTCCGTAATGAGTTCCAGGTAATGAATTCATTACAAACAGGCAATTTCTCCCGAAAATAAATCTGAACTGCTGACCAATGAATCTGTTTTCACTCCATCACAGGGGGCAGCAGAGTAGAATTAAGTATGCCACTACATATATCTGGAATCGTAATGGGTACTCCTGGCTAAATGATCTGCCTATAATGCGTTTGCATTACCTCTGACCTTCTAGTTACATGTATTGATATACATGGATCCTCTTCTTTTATGCTCTCCCTGGTCGATCGGCTATCCAGTACAATTTATGTTTCTATAAAGAATTGCTTGACAAATAACATAAAAGTTTCTTTACGTAACATATTTTAAGGTCTATGTTGAACAGTGAGACACTAAATAAATTGATAACTAGCGTTATGGATATCACCATATTATCAAACTCTCATGATAGGAAATTGTATACGAGCAGTATGTACACACACTGTGTATGTATGTATGTATGTATGTATGTATGTGTAAAACAGTTGAAATGGGAATAGCATTTAATGAACACTCTTACCATCCTCATTTCGGCATCAGGGCTGAAGTTTTCATACCTTGAAATCTGAAAAAAGAAATGATTTATTTTAGAAAGTATTGATACCAATTTATATGTTAGCCAATAAAATGCGTACAATTCAGATCAATCATTATTATTTTTACAGTAAAGGTACAAACCAAACGTTCTGTGCTAAAAGTGATTTTCATATTTAGAGATAGATATTTTTTTTTTTTGGCAAATTAAATGCCAAGTGAAGAGTTTTATTTACTTTAAACGAAAGAGTTCTAAAGAGCATTTATATTTAGAGACGATTTCATAGATATAGCAGAGCTCTTATAATCTTTTTTGGCGAAAGAGGTTTATTTAGATTTCAGTAGGAGATTTTGCGTTTCGTTTTGGTGGGAAAATAGTAAATATCATCTTCCGAAATTCATAAGGTTAGTTAACAGATTCAAGTGAGGACAATCGGGGCTATATTTGCATCCTTTTTATCTTATTAGATGAACTCTTGTCCGAAAACCGAAGTCGTCAATCTCTCTCTCTCTCTCTCTCTCTCTCTCTCTCTTCTCTCATCTCTCTCTCTCTCTCTCTCTTCTCTCAAAAATTCACATGACATGAAAGAATTCATTTTTCATTTTTCCAAAAGTGACAATTTTCCCCTCTAACTGGAAAGGTCGATATTGGTTTTTGGAGATGTAGCCGACTTTTTTCTTTGTAATTCGTATAATTCTTTTTTAAATTCCATTCAGTGACTAATAATGACAGAAATAACCGTTACGTGTAAATGAAGTACTTTTTTCTTTTTGAGTGATATACCTCCTTGGAAGCATGTCCAGAAAGTGGGAAACATTACCATACTGACCAAGAGCAGATGAAATTCGCCTGAGGCCAGACGCTTGATGGCTGGCGATTATCAGGCATTTTGCGATAACTGTCCCCTTGACTCGGAACACATACTTCCTTGCTAAGATTCTTAGAAGGTATATCATTTGATACTCACCTCATTGTTAACTGCGGGAATGAAACCTTGGTTTTATATACATTAGTAACGCTAATTATATTATTTGCTAGCTTCGCACTGGGCAACTCGGTATTAGAGTTCGTTTCCCTCCGTGGCTAGGGTGGAATCAGAGGAACTTGTTTCTGGTGATTATAATTTAATTTCTCGATTAATGTGGTTCGGACCCCACAATAAGCTGTAGGTCCTGTTGCTAAAAAATCAGTTGGTTCGTAGCGACTTAGGAAAATCTGATATTCTGGCCAGCCCTAGGAGAGCTGTTAATCAGCTCAGTGGTCTGGTAAGACTTGAGATATACTTAACTACGACCTCCAAAAGCGATGATTATTTGTTTAATTATTCTTCCATTTGCCTTAAAAGAACCTTCTTTGAATCCCAGGCACCATCCAGAGAGCGAAAACCTCAATTTGAGCCGACTCTTTCGGATATCAAATCTCTCCAGTCATACCCTTATCTCAGACCTCAACTTCGGAGTCCAACCAGTTAAATTATGACATCAGGCCATTGCTGGATGGAACCACTTGGTGCCTTCGGCAATAAACGATTCATTCCGTGGGTCATTACAGCGACCACAGACAGTTCTCTCAATAATCGTAAAGTCCATCCAACGGCCTTCCCAAGCCATTCCGTTGCAACACAGGACGCAAGAGCGACCACCTATATGCCAACAACTACCCTCCCTCTCCCCTACCATCCCCACCCTAAACGTATCTTGGAGACCATTGGACAGGCTCTCAGAGCGTTCGAGTTTATGGAGTTTTCCGCCGTTGTTTCCAGAAGAAATGATGGTTTTGCATGGATTGCATATACAAATAAACGAGAGGATTGCCTTGTTTTTTTAATATCGTTTATTCGTCTTTTCTTGTGTTAATTTTGTGCCTGCATCTACAAAGAATTCTAAAGTTATTTCTACCTGTAGTTGTAGTTTTTGGTGTTGCCTGATGTTTTAAAACAATGATTTGCTCTTCCGTCGTTTATTTTTCGTTTGTGTGGGGTTTATCCAATATATATTTTTAGATATTTATATAGATAATGAGTTTTATTTTTGTCAAAATCATATAGTATATATATAGTTAATGAAGTTTATATCTCTATACCTGAAGTGAAAATGATGGAATCATAATATTGCAAAGCTTCGACAAATATGTGATTCTCTCTCTCTCTCTCTCTCTCTCTCTCTCTCTCTCTCTCTCTCTCTCTCTTGTCTTCTCATCCTCCCCCTTTACAGCAGACAGAAATGAGCCGAAAGAAAATATGTTAGGAGTAATAAAGTTGCAGAAAACGTGGCACCTTCTGCAGCGTAATTCCCCATTATTCTCTCTCTCTCTCTCTCTCTCTCTCTCTCTCTCTCTCTCTCTCTCTCTCTCTCTCTCCTATTTATCCAGATTTATTTAGTTTGACTTCTTCAAGGATCTTTCTCATTTTCTCCCCCTCACACTTTTCAAAACACTAGTGTTCTTAAATTTTATTATTTATGATTCTCTCTCTCTCTCTCTCTCTCTCTCTCTCTCTCTCTCTCCAATCTAATCAGATTTATATAGTTTGACTTCTCCAATGTTCTTTCTCTCTCGTTTTCTCCCCTCTCTTTCGTCAAAATACTAGTGTTCTTACATTTTATCATTTATGATTCTCTCTCTCTCTCTCTCTCTCTCTCTCTCTCTCTCATACATATATTTTCATATATTTGTATAATCAGAGAGAGAGAGAGAGAGAGAGAGAGAGAGAGAGAGAGATAGAGAGAGAGAGTGGCTCCAGATAAAAGACAGCGCCTTATACTGCCGTAATTATTCTTTGGTTGCGGAATCTTGCATTATGAACCCCTTGAGCATATTGCCCATTTACCTACATACATTCTTGCGGTTTCCAAATACTAGGGTCCGTCAGAGATCAGAATATTCTTTTCACCAGCCTATCATCTCAAAATACTCTAACCCGTTCTTTCACCTACGGAATCTGTTTACCACTTCTGTAAATCTGGCATTGTTCATTCCTGTGATTATTTTTACTAGCAAAGATATGTATACAGATATTATGTATAATAAATTCGTAAAGTAACTAAATCTACGGGCATGACCAGCCCCCGTTTCTCGGGCAGAACCAGCTTCGTTTCAGGGAATCCCTTCTTAACCCCATCCCCTTCGGAGGGGAAGGGGGTAGGATGAAACACCCATTATAAACCATTTTAGGGATCCCCACTATAACCCTGCCAAGTTCCATGCCCATCGGACCAGCCGTTTGGCTGAATAACAGACACAACGCCCATTATAGCAAGGTGTATACACTACTCAAACATTTCATCTCAAGAGTTTCAGTATCCCCATACTTTTGCACACTTCCTGCTGCCTTTCTTCCTTCATCTTTTCCATGACTCGCCTCTTTTCCCATCTTAACATCATCCGTTGTATTTATTTTCATATGCTTAATGGCAGTCATTGTTTTCACCACAATGTTTTCCATTGACCATAATTTAACTGACATACATATGTGCATATATATATGCACATATATTTATAAATATATATAAATTAAATACATCTATAACGAATAGTATTGCATATATATCTAATTACACACACATATGCCTTTCAATATTGCCTTCTGGCTCTTGCATTACATTTAGTCGTGTGGGTGTTTGTGTGTGTTTATGTGTATGTTTGCGTCTTTTTATATATACGCAAGAAAATAGCATAATTATTTCATGGGATATGACTAACTCACTCTCTCTCTCTCTCTCTCTCTCTGTGTGTGTGTGTGTGTGTGTGTGTGTGTGTGTGTGGTTAAAAAAAATCGAAGGCAAAAACGCGAGGAAGGAGGAATGCAGAGATATTCCGAAAACACGGTCAGATGGCAGACACATAAATTGGAAAACTTTAAAAGGGGAGAAAGACAGAATGCCCGATACCACGGAGGACAGGAGGGAGAGAAACAGATAATGAAAGAGGAGGGTGTAGGAGAGCTGAAAAAGAAAAAAAGACGACAAAAATATGGCAGAAGGGGGTGAAATTATCTAGGGACCAGTTGCGCAAATAAAAAATGAGAGAGAGAGAGAGAGAGAGAGAGAGAGAGAGAGAGAATGGATGAAAACGCCACGAATTTTATGGCAGGGGGGTAAATGATGTAGGTAACAGTTGCTCAATCAATAAAAAAAAATGACACGCAAAAAATAATAATTAACACAGAAAAAATACGGTAAGAGAAGGAACATTATCAGGGAAATAGTTGGGAAAAAATAGATAAAAATGGGTCAGAAAGGATAGGAAAGTGATAAGTGGGGAGATGTTGCGTGATTGAGGTCATTAAAGTATTTTCGCTTCATATGTTTGTTTAAAAAGTAGTACATGTTTCAGGGCAGGAAAGTGAGTTTTCACTTAGAAACTCATGCGATGAACACAGTTTTAATATTTTTTTTCATGTGAGGTTAAATAATAATAATAATAATAATAATAATAATAATAATAATAATAATAATAATAATACTGTAAGGAGAAATAATAATAATGATAACAATAATAATAATACTGTAAGGGGACCCTCTTTCAAACAGATATTATTGAAAGATATTGCTGCATAAGCCGCATTTAAAGTGTACATAGTCTTCTCTGTGTTTCTAATAACTGCTTTCTCCCTGCTATTGCAACTGGCGAGAAGAGTAGTCAATGTCAGGGATATTATTGCATCAAATTCATTTATTACAGAAAGTTAAAAAAATAAATCAAGGTATAAGTGAATGTAGTACATGTTTCAGGGCAGGAAAGTGAGTTTTCACTTAGAAACTCATGCGATGAACACAGTTTTAATATTTTTTTCATGTGAGGTTAAATAATAATAATAATAATAATAATAATAATAATAATAATAATAATAATAATAATAATAATACTGTAAGGAGAAATAATAATAATGATAACAATAATAATAATACTGTGAAGGGGACCCTCTTTCAAACAGATATTATTGAAAGATATTGCTGCATAAGCCGCATTTAACGTGTACATAGTCTTCTCTGTGTTTCTAATAACTGCTTTCTCCCTGCTATTGCAACTGGCGAGAAGAGTAGTCAATGTCAGGGATATTATTGCATCAAATTAATTTATTACAGAAAGTAAAAAAATAAATCAAGGTATAAGTGAATGTTGGGTTTAGTCGATTTCTTGTATTGGCAAACCGAGGAGGCTGAGGTATGACGTCCCTGGGAGTGGCGTGACGTTGCGTGACGTCACGGCGGCTCGAATTTTCATTGGCCGACGGTCTGCCAGGTTCCAACAGCGCTGCCTTCAACGACGACAAGTATCTTGACAGAAACTTTCTCCAACCAATAGGAGAAACGCACTGCGCCACCAACCAATGACCTACCACTATATATTAAGTAGATCCTGACAGTATCTACAGTCTACTCACACCCATTGCCGTGATCATACTCGGATGACACTGAGAGGAACGTTCGCCACTGCAAGAATTCGACAAAACCCAATATTGACTTATACCTTTGTACATTTTTTCACTTTCAGTAATGAATAAATTCAATGCAGTAATATCCCTGAAATTGGCTCCTCCTTATGAATCATGTCGGCGCTATACTCGCCAGTTGCAATAGCAGAGAGAAAGCAGTTATTAGAAACACATGAGAAGACTATGTACACGTTAAATGCAGCTGATGCAGCAATAATAATAATAATAATAATAATGAAAATATTAATAATAATAATAATCTCTATTCTGGTGCATGCAGAACAGTATCCAGACCCTCACATCCGACGCCTACAGCTTTTGCTTATCCATAAGGTTGGAAACTTAGATAAAATCTTTTTGCGATCTTCTGTTAGGGCTGGAGCCGAGAAGGCAGGAATTGGTTGTGATCGCAGCTATTTTTGGGAGCCTGATCTAATAAGAGTTCATCCATGTTGTACTGTAAATGGAGGCACACACACACTGACATTCTCTCTCTCTCTCTCTCTCTCTCTCTCTCTCTCTCTCTCTCTCTCTCTCTTGCTTAGGGTGGGAAGCTATGTGACTTACTTTGGTTCGTTTCAACTCCAAGAATGGATAGAATGGTGATTTTTTTTTTGTTTTTTTATACTCCACTTACCATTTCTGCATATATTGTAAGTTACCAATACCCGGAGAAGCAATTTTCCCTTGTGTGTGTGTGTGTGTTTTTATTTATTTTATTTTTTATTTTTTTTTCCATAACTATTGCCTACGCCATTTGCGGTTTCTAAACGAGAGCTCCCCATTATTAACTAATGACTCAGGGCATGAAGCTATTAGAATCCGTATATACGTAATTGAAGATCAGATTAATAAGACTCTAAGGATGTAAATGTTTCGGACTAAATCCCACCCAGCGTGTACAGCTGACTGTCGGAAGGTCCCAACTCGGTTATACTAGATATGTATTATAGTAGATTCACATCAACCGTGCATTTGATGCCTGGGCCAGTCCTTTACGACGCTCCTGATTGGCTGCTGATAGCCGATCACAGGGCTGGAAACTCTCCGTGTCTCTCGAGAGTTCAGGAGAGGTGGAACATATATCCTACCTATGTGAACTCTTGAGAGAGACTGAGAGTTTCCAGCCCTGTGATTGGCTTATCAGCAGCCAATCAGGAGCGTCGTAAGGAACTGGCCTAGACATCAAATGCACGGTTGATGTGAACCTATTATAGCTTTCGTTTAAGCTCCCACCTACGCAGATATGTGGATTTCGCTGTCCCAGGCTTAAAGGCTAGGTGATTTTCTTTCTTCCTACTGCTGTTTCCATACATATAGTTGTTTTTTTTTTTAAAGGTAGGTCTTCCGCTTCGTATTCAAGATTTTTACCTCTTGTCCTGATCGGTATGGTAATATAAGCTGCGCGTTCCATCGGCCCTAACGTGTTTTGGAAAACATTTTTCAGTAGTTTGGTTGCGTATAATATGTATATATGTATTGTGTATGTGTGTCCTCGCTTGATGGTTCTGTTTAGTTGGCCCCTTAAATGCAAACGTCATCACAAAGTCATGTTTAAAAAGAAGTGAAGAAAAATATCCAGCTTGACTTACTTGCACAATCAAAGAGAGAGAGAGAGAGAGAGAGAGAGAGAGAGAGAGAGAGAGAGAGAGATTAGGTGATAATGATTTTAAGTGGAAGAAATGCTTTAAAAAAAGAGTTGTAGGAATTGGACACGGTTGTTAATGGTTACATACATACGTATATAAGGCACTACTCATTTTTTTTTGTATATGGGTAAAAATAATGAAGGGTTACAGAAATAATGAATGGTTCCTTATATATGTAACCGTTGACGACTATGTGCAGTCCGCATCATTCTTTTTCTCTCCCAGAAAGTATTTCTTCCACTTGCAACCGTTATGATATAATTATCTCTCTCTCTCTCTCTTTATAAATAAAATTCATCTTGTTCAACTTCATTTCAACCATAGGACTCCATCTTCCACCCAGAAACCAGACTTACTCCACGTAGCCTCATTACGACCGTTTCCCCATCCGTCTGCTGCTGACACCTCACTGTCCATTCCTTTGGTCTGTCAGTTCCAAATGTTAACCCTTCCGTGCATCTGTCCTCACCCCCCCCCCACCCCCGTTCCCCCCCCCCTCCCAAATGCCTCCGTCACCTTTTCCTTTGGGTATCTTCTGTCAAGAAACCCAGGGGCTCCGTCCAAACCTGCGTCCTACCATCCAGGCCATCTGTCCTCTTGTCAGGCCCTGTCAGTGAGGCTGTCACTCCCGTGTCTTCCTAACAGCCCCACCCATACAACCCCTACCCATTCC
>NC_061095.1:20268816-20291316 GCF_015104395.2 Macrobrachium nipponense | reverse complement strand
TCATGGACGACATCAAGCTGTATGGTAAGAGCATCAAGGAAATAGATACCCTAATCCAGACTGTAAGGATTGTATCTGGGGACATCAGGATGGAGTTTGGAATAGAAAAATGCGCCTTAGTCAACATACAAAAAGGCAAAGTAACGAGAACTGAAGGGATAAAGCTACCAGATGGGAGCAACATCAAACACATAGATGAGACAGGATACAAATACCTGGGAATAATGGAAGGAGGGGATATAAAACACCAAGAGATGAAGGACACGATCAGGAAAGAATATATGCAGAGACTCAAGGCGATACTCAAGTCAAAACTCAACGCCGGAAATATGATAAAAGCCATAAACACATGGGCAGTGCCAGTAATCAGATACAGCGCAGGAATAGTGGAATGGACGAAGGCAGAACTCCGCAGCATAGATCAGAAAAGAAAACCAGGAAACATATGACAATACACAAAGCACTACACCCAAGAGCAAATACGGACAGGACTATACATAACACGAAAGGAAGGAGGGAGAGGACTACTAAGTACAGAGGACTGCGTCAACATCGAGAACAGAGCACTGGGGCAATATCTGAAAACCAGTGAAGACGAGTGCTAAAGAGTGCATGGAAGAAGGACTAATAAAAGTAGACGAAGACCCAGAAATATACAGACAGGAGAATGACAGACAGAACAGAGGACTGGCACAACGAACCAATGCACGGACAATACATGGGACAGACTAAAGAACTAGCCAGCGATGACACATGGCAATGGCTACAGAGGGGAGAGCTAAAGAAGGAAACTGAAGTAATGATAACAGCGGCACAAGATCAGGCCCTAAGAACCAGATATGTTCAAAGAACGATAGACGGAAGTAACATCTCTCCCATATGTAGGAAGTGCAATACGAAAAATGAAACCATAAACCACATAGCAAGCGAATGCCCGGCACTTGCACAGAACCAGTACAAAAAGAGGCATGATTCAGTGGCAAAAGCCCTCCACTGGAGCCTGTGCAAGAAACATCAGCTACCTTGCAGTAATAAGTGGTACGAGCACCAACCTGAAGGAGTGATAGAAAACGATTAGGCAAAGATCCTCTGGGACTATGGTATCAGAACGGATAGGGTGATACGTGCAAAGTCAAGAAGAAAGTATCACTCATTGATGTCGCAATACCATGGGACACCAGAGTTGAAGAGAAAGAGAGGGAAAAATGGATAAGTATCAAGATCTGAAAATAGAAATATGAAGGATATGGCAGTGGAAATCGTACCCATAATCATAGGAGCACTAGGCACGATCCCAAGATCCCTGAAAAGGAATCTAGAAAACTAGTGGCTGAAAGTAGCTCCAGGACCTCATGCAGAAGAGTGTGATCCTAGAAACGGCACACTAGTAAGAAAAGTGATGGACTCCTAAGGAGGCAGGATGCAACCCGGAACCCCACACTATAAATACCACCCAGTCGAATTGGAGGACTGTGATAGAGCAAAAAAAAAAAATAATAATAATAATAATAATAATAAAAAAATACTTTATTTCGAATATAAATCCATATACAATAAAATGTGAGTTTGATCAGCCAAACGTTTTGAGATTGCATAAAATTAGTTTACTGAGATGTTTGTTATTTACAAAAGATTAACTTTAAGTGGAAAGCGTCGGGAATGACGAACGTGCTATTTTAGCGAAGCCTAAAGTCTTTATGATTAATTATTAATGTTTATGCTCTGTCAACTCATAGTTGGCTGAGGGCATCTAGTTTTCAATAGATTTGCGGCGAAGACTTGAAGCACTTTCAGCTCCCTGCATCTTGAACGTATTTTGAATATGCAAGTATCTCATAAAAAGATTAATATATTATTCAGCATTACCGATTATCTGGCGAATAACCTCTGCTTATTTGACCTAATCTGAATTGGAGGTTAAAGTTAATGTATCAACCTATTTCATGGTACCGAAAGTTTTTTTTTTTTATCCTGTTAATGAGATATTTTTTTGTCTTACTATTTTCAAAGGTTTATACAATCTGCTGTTGAAGTTGTAGTCTGGCTGTAGAGACAAAGTCGCTTTTAATATAGTTTAATTTTTAAAAATATGTAATCTTTTACTTAATTGCAGGTAAACTAATTTTTTTCCATTTTTCTTTTCATAGTCATATCTTCCCTGACGAAAATGACATCATTTGCTCCCATATTCCATCAATCATACGTCACCATAAGAAGAATGTTCGTATAATCGTAAATTCCTCTTCCCTCCTCCAGAGAAGAGATATTCTCCGTCCCGGGAGAAATATTTTCTTTTTTAACCCGAGATTATCTGGTTCACGCCGACGATAAAGAGCAAAACAAGCAAATTAAAACAGAAAGGTTCACCTGCGCACATTCCTTTAAAGGTCCAACCCCCCCCTCACCCCCGGCACACACCAAATTAGGAACTTTTTTTTTTCTGAATGGAGTGGCTTTTTATAGAGCAATATTACCAACTGGGACCATCCCCGGGGAGAGAAGAATAGACGTTAGCCCGGCTTTCTATACTCCGGGTTTGGACGTGTTTGCTCTCTCTCTCTCTCTCTCTCTCTCTCTCTCTCTCTCTCTCTCTCTCTCTCTCTCTCTCTTTCTATATATATATATATATATATATATATATATATATATATATATAATATATATATATATATATATATATATATATATATGGCGTTTGTTTTAATATATAAGATTTTATTTCCTTGCCGTTGTCTATCAGGCGTTTATCATGTCATTGTGTTTTTTTTTTTTCCATAAAATTAGTATATTTATTGTATGTGTGTATGTATGTCTGTGCGAGCGTGTTTGAATGTTTTGGTGCGTGTGTGATATGTTGTTGGTGTTTCATTGGCGTGTATTTGTTGCATGCATAAGGAAGTAAACATTTCTTTTTTCCTTGTACATCATCTCTCTCTCTCTCTCTCTCCTCTCTCTCTCTAACCCAACATTCCTGCTGCTTATGATGTATATTCTCTACTTGCTGGCGTCTCCATGATCCCCCTTATTCTATAAAAGGGGGAAACTTTTAGCATAAAATACTGAGCATAAAAGTGTTTAAAAGTGTTTTTGTTGCTCACGATGCCTATACTTGAGACACACGAGGCCTTTAGGCTGCCTCGTCGATTATAATAATTTTTTTTTTTTTTATCTTGTGAAGCTGAGATTTTTAAAGTAAAGATGAAATTGTCTTTGTTATTTTGATTGTCTCTCATTCATATATTGTAACTATTTATTTGTATCTTGATTTAGTTTGATTCAGTAAGAAATATAGATATTTTTCCTCTACTTATTTTTATCTTGGGTTACTTTTAGAATAATGATAAATTTAGTTTAGATATACTTCTGTTAGTTATTTATACCTTGATCCATTATATTATATAAGAGGTGTGATGTAGATGTATTTAATGTTTATTACTTTAACCAGTTCAGGGAAATATGTTTTGAATATATGCACAAATATGGAGAAAAAATGGTGTAGATAATGATTTGCTGGACTAAGAGTTTGAAAACGTTCTTAGTTGATTGATAATCGGCAAATTATTTTAAAATGAATCGACAAGTTATTCATTCATGAAACAATACATGATTAGAAACATAAAAAGAAAAGGGCTTGAATAAAACGTGCTATTTCCCCTTTATGCATTAGTGCAACAACGGAATTAAAGATTGATTGCCTCTTAGTAAATAGATAAAGAGCAATAACGAAATAGAAGTTTCTGTCCTCATCATCTGGAATTAAAATGACTTAACGTTGGAAATGACTAATTCTTTGTTTATTCCCATTAAGGAAGCGAAACTCTCTTTGAATTTCGTTCCCTCTCGTTCGTGTTGTGTTTTGTGAAGGACTCTCAACTCATCTGCAGGAAAATCAACTTTAAAAACGTCGATATGATGGGTATCAAGTGGCAATAAATCTTCCGTAATTAAAAGCCATACATTCTGGTTCCATTCTGCGTTTATTGGCCGTTCTCTCTCTCTCTGATTATCTGACTTTCCTTTACAAAGGTTACGGGTATAATTGCTCCTCAACATTGCTTTTGCCTTTTAAGACACCATCTCAGTGCAGTAACAAAGTTAATGTGTTATTTCTTGGCTTAATATCATGTTTCTTATTTTTTTTGTTACTCGCTGGTTATGTTGTAAATTGTAAACGTAAGTTCATTGCCTAAAGAGTTATTAATTTAAAAAAAAATGAATATGAGCAGCCGAGAGAAGCCTCGGCAATTTATAGACTTCAGTGATAAGCGTAAAATTTTAAACTAATGGTTAATGTCTCTTGTTCAAAAAAGTTGAAATTACATTCTAAATAATATTTACGCATTTAACGGTACCTTAGAGCCTAATAGTCTGTATTTGCTAGTACAGATGTTGATATTTGAGTTAAATTATATATATTGCATCTAAAATCCCTGTCGGTCATTTTAAACAAGGGATTACAGGCAATAAAAGCTACCGTGAATTTTCAAGTTCCCCAGTTGCTAAATTCTGCAAGGATCTTGAAGGTCCTACAGCTGATGTTCATTTCTATGGCCTGCAAGTACTTTATAGCACCGTTAGCTTCTAGGCCATGTATCGGTTTATTTATCATGTCGGATTTCAATGATTAAATAGAGTCTTGAACTCCAAAGGGACAAAACCACTTAACTGTTTCAAAGTCCCATCATGAATATTAAGGATATCTATAGCTGAATAGTATCTCGAACTTCTAGGGCCTTCAAAGTTATGAATGGTACTGTGGCATTCAAGAGCGTATACATATACATGCTGAATACCAGAATTGACAGAATGGTATGATTGAGCTCCCATCTTTCCTAACATTATCGCGAACCTAAAATGGAAGGAGGAATACGGTAACAACCAACGCATTTACCGTCTTGTAAGTACGCAATGTTACTGTCAACTTCTTTTCTTGAGGTCAGTACTTTGCAGAGTTCGGGACCTATCGGCGGAACTGATACGAATGATCGCTTTCACTAAAACCGTCACAGACTTTACCTTTTGTTTCGTGATATTGTAATATAATTGTTTCTGTAATTTACTTGATAAATTAGCATGAATTCCATATCTTTCCACATTTTATCGTGACGCTCTTCTGCTAGACTTTTTTTTATTATGCTAGTCGAGCTAGGAGATTAGTCCTCATTTTCAATTACATTTGAGATTACAGATACGTTCGGGAACGCAGGATATATTGTCAACAACTGCAGTTAAAAAGTGATTATACAGAAAGGTTTAAATGTTTACATAAAGGAGGACGTCAAAAACGTATACTATGACAGTAACCTCAAATGTATAAGAAGACATAAATGATGGCTAGGCGTTGATAAAATGGAAATGCATATCGTAGGCTTTGTGGTTACAGAAGTAACTCTATTGGTAGAGGTTTTAATCGACATAACCATGCGTTCCTTTGGAAAAGCAGGCAAGGAATATGAGTGGTTAATCCAAGGGTTGGTTGGAGAAGTTTTATGAGAGAAAAGATTATAAGTCCCTGTTCTTCCCAAGGTTATCATCTAAGTAACAACGTGAAGGTTTTACGGCACCGAGACTGATTCATACGACTGAAATCAAAGGAAATGTCTGGCGGTCATCTGCTGAAGTGTAAGAAATGCAGTTAGAAAGGGAAGAAGTTACTTTCAACACTATGCTCGGGAGACCCAAGATCTGGATGACAATGTGAGAGAACAGACTGGAAAACTAACGACAAAGATGCTGACCATAATGGATGCAAGGTCGGGGTAAATCATGACTAAGGAATAGGCGGGAACGGAAACGCACTGGTGGAAATTCTTCGTGCATCTAAGAAGATTACACAGCGCCTCGGTGGCGTGGTTGGTATGGTGTTTGCGTCCCACCTCGGTGGTCGTGGGTTCGATTGTCGGCCATTCCATTGAGGAGTGAGAGATGTGTATTTCTGGTGATAGAAGTTCACTCTCGACGTGGCTCGGAAGTCACGTAAAGCCGTTGGTCCCCTTGCTGAATAACCACTGGTTCCATGCAACGTATAAACACCATATAAACAAACAAACGATAAGAAGATTATAAAGACAAAAGGGCGAAGTAGGGTAGTTAAGGAAAGAAGCTATAAAGAAACTCTCAATAAATATTATGCTTGCTGCGTGGAATATTCATCTAATTTGAACGTTTTTATATCGATACATCTGTTTGCGAAGAATGAGTTGTCCCTGGAAATGGGGTCTGTGTGTCCAGAACAGCCTGGAATTTTCGTAATAACTAAGATTCCAATTGAGGATCTAATTATTTATATATATATATATATATATATATATATATATATATATATATATATATATATATATATATATATATATTATATATGTATGTATGTATGTATGTATATACACATGCATACATATATATATCTACATACCACTGTCCACTTCTACTGTATCTCCCAGGTCCTCGGAGCGGCGCACGTCACAGCCCTACTACCCTCCCAGTGTCAATCCACTCGCATTTCCATTCCCATTCCCGCTCCTTTTTGCTGCCTCTTCCTTTTTTCGCTTGGCTAAATGGGTGGGTGGCATGTAGCCTCTCCCTTTAGTAGCGTCCAACCAGAATCTTATGAAAGAGTCAAGGGCTTAGGCGCCTTATAGAGAGAGGCCTTTTTGGCTCGGCCTTAAAGATGCTGTCCGCATCAGGTATACCAGAAAGAAAGGTGTTTACTTAACGTATAGGTGTTACTTATGTCAGGGCGTGTCATTATTGCACTTGTTTTTATGATGATGAATATTAACATTATTGTCATTATAAAGAGATTCGTATAAAACTAAGGCTGTATAAAGTTCTTTCATTTATCAGAAAATGAAAGTATTTTGCGTGAGTAGTATTTTCCTTTTGTTAAGGTTTGCTTGAAGGTCCATTCTGTAAAAGGTTCATAACAATACCAGCAGAATCTGTACGGATGCCAAGTGGATCTTCCAATTAATTCTTCTTGACAGAGAGAGAGTCAATCTAAAAACGTCTCCTCTCTTTTGATGACTTCAGATTTATTCAGATTTCTCGATTGTGTCCGTATGCTAATTCAGAATTTTTGTCGGTGCGTTGATTTATTTAATCAGTATTATTCAGCATGTGTTGCTATATTGTAATATCTGAATGTGATCGCGTGTATATTCGGAAGTGTTGATTGTTTCAGCGTTATGTTATTGAAAATTCTGGAGTATATTTTCGTATGTTTTGATTTTTTTTGTTTTAGAATTTTCGTATATTTATTCACAATAGATCGTGAGTGTGTTCTTAGAATTCGGAAATCTTGATTGTTTATATATTCTTTTTCTACGAACTCTAGCGTTTTGAGTATGCATTAGTTTGTCTATTAACAATTCTTGATTGTGTGTTCGTATGTTTATTCAGATTACCAGTTCTGATACTGTACATATTTTTCAGAATTCCCAAGTAATTCAGTTTAAAGGATTTATATTTGTTCAGAATTCTTAAGTAATTCAGTTGAAAGGAATTGTATTTTTTCCAGAATTCTTAAGTAATCCAGTTTAAAGTAATTGTATTTTTTCCAGAATTCTTAAGTAATCCAGTTTAAAGGAATAAATTTTTTTCAGAATTCGTAAGTAATTCAGTTTAAAGGAATTATATTTTGTTCGGAATTCTTAAGTAATTCAATTTAGAGGAATTATATTTTTTTCGGAATTCTCAAGGAATCCAATGTAAAGGATTTTTTTGTTTATAGAATTCTTAAAGTAATTCAGTTTAAAGAAATTCTTGCATTCGTTCGAATAGATTTATTCAGAATGCTTGTTTGTCTGTGTATTCTCCCGTAATTCTACTTTATTTGTTTGTGTATTGACTTCGACTTTCTCCGAGTCTGTTGTCTTTTATTTATACAGAACATCTCGCTCTGTATTCTTGCATTTATTCAGAATACTTCAGTGTTCATATGCTTTTTCGTAAATGTATTGAGACCTCAGCCCACATTCTTGTATTTATCCAGAAAGCTTTATGCGTTCACATATCTCTTCGGATATTTACCGAGGTTTCATGGCCATGCATTTGTGTATATTGATTCGGGATACACTCGAGGACGCGTTAGTATATTAGAGAACTGTAAAGTCTCTGGGAATCGTGGAGTGATAAAGGAGGGCGCCATTGTCATTCCACGGCCGTTTAGTCTCCCACCCGAGACCTTTACTTTTAACGAAGCAGTTTCATTTCATTGCTCCGTATTTGCAATAAACTCGTGGAGCGATTGGATTGGCGAAGGGGCTGCTCTCGGTCACATACAATTTCTCTCTCTCTCTCTCTCTCTCTCTCTCTCTCTCTCTCTCTCTCTCTCTCTCTCTCTTTTGTTTTCTGATTTTGCATCTAATGTAGTTTCAAAGCCTTGGTCGTTCTTTTTTTCAGTAAAGTTTCTCTCTCTCTCTCTCTCTCTCTCTCTCTCTCTCTCTCTCTCTCTCTCTCTCTCTCTTTGTTTTCTGATTTTGCATTTAATGTAGTTTCAAAGCCTTGGTCGTTCTTTTTTTTCAGTAAAGTTTCTCTCTCTCTCTCTCTCTCTCTCTCTCTCTCTCTCTCTCTCTCTCTCTCTCTCTCCATACCTTATTTAGCCTTCATCGGCTTTATTATTATCTCGTATTATCCCTCAATTCTTTAATTTTCATCTTAATCGTTAAACTTATTATTGATCTCATTCCATTCCATCTCACTTTCTCGTGGTTTACGATAGTCTCTGTGATCGGTATTTAATCTCATTCGCCTCTCTGTTCTTCGACCTCTCCATCTCCCTTTGTTCTTTGTTCTTTAATTTGCTTTGTTCTGACACTCGGATGTTCTTGCCTAACGCGTTCATACTCTGGATTCGGTAGGATTTTGCTTATTCTCATTCATTCATTTTCATATTTTATTACATTTGCTCTCTCTCATCTCTCTCTCTCTCTCTCTCTCTCGTCTCTCTCTCTCTCTTCTCTCTCTCTCCTGTCTGTCTGTATAATATATATATATCTATATATATATATATATTATATATATATATATATATATATATTATATATATGTGTTGTGTGTGTGTGTGTGTCTGTGTCTGTGTGTAGATATATATATATATATATTATGTATATATATATATATATATATATATATATATATATATATATATATACATATATATATATATATATATATTATGCACATATGTATATATGTACATATATTATGTATATAATATCATTTCAGTTACTTGCCTAACCAGTCTTATTTCACTTCGATTTTATGCGGACACTTTTTATCTGCTCGTGTTCTTGGTATATTTATATTTTATTTCAATCCTGCCTATGCTCGATCTCAGTTCACTGCCTATTTATTATAATAATGTTCCTTGGGGACTAATGGTTTTCCCTTCATGTGTTTGTCTGTGCTTATGTCTGTCAAGCTTGCTTTGCCTTCGCTGTTCTTCGTGCACGGTTGAAGGAATTCCAACTCTTCTTACATGGTGGAGATTTTTGTGAAACTTTATCCAAGGTGCACCTTGATTTTCGATGCTTAGACTTGAGGCAAGGTTAAAAATTATGAAGCGAAAGACAGCAGACTCTATACCAAAGAAGAAACAAAGTATTCTGGAGAAAATGTTTAGTGGTATCAATCTGTTTTTAACCACAATGGCATCTTCATCATTTAATTTGAATTTTTTGACAGTTCATTAGTTGGAATGCTCTCAATGCTCTCATTGTATGGAGGTCTGCAAGGGACAAATAAGTAATACATTTACTATCGTTTCCAGAGGGCGTGTAATAGTGTTTTTCCCAAATATCTAACAAACCGGCTTATGAATTTCCATGAAACTACAGCAATGAATGTTTCAAACATTGGCCTAATTTTTGGTGGTACAATGAATAGACAGATGTGCTTAATTAAGCCGTTTACTCTTAGAAAAAAGAGGAACTTCTTCCCCTCCTTCAGAGCGTTCGAAGAAGTGGTACTTAATGACGTAACTGTGACGCAGAGGTTCCCCCAACCCTCCTTCGTGTTTACACCTATGGCTATCCTAGTACTCCCCCCCCCCCCTTCCTTCTTGCCTTCTTTCCTTCATTCCTATTGTTATTAGGCTACCGAGTAAATCCCTGTTAGGAAAGACTGTGTACTGCACATATCAAAATGAGCCGGAAGAGCAATAAAATGTTTTATGGTGGTAGATAATGATTAGATGATTAACACAAATTATCGAACATAATAGAAGAGGTTTAAAACAGGGGTGTGGAATCGCACTGAGAGATTTCTACTCGGACTCCTACAAATTTTAGATTTGCGACTAAAAAAAAATAAATAAATAAATAAAAACATTAGTAGAAATAGAAAACAATTTTTTTCCTTGAGAGAGTTTTATATTTGGAATGATGTTATTGGGGCAAGACTGGAGCATTGGTTCAGAAATAATTTCACCGACTTCGACTCCTACTTCAGAGCCCTGTTAGTACATCCAAGGTAATCATCGGCAGCAGTTGTAGTAGTAGCTCTGAACTATTTCATATAGATTCGACTTTAGTCATGGCAAATATGTTTGCTTTGTCCTCGCCATTGCAAAACTACAATTGCGCTGAAACTCTTCACCATTTACAACAGAGAGAAAGAAGAAACCGCCTGAAAATTAGTATACATCGGTAAGAAAAGTATGACTTTAATAAGTGCATGATATATTGCAATATACTGCTAGCCATACATACATATATATGTATATGTAGGAAAAAAAATAAATACATTTAAATAAACAAATATATATATATATGTATATATATATATATATGTAGGAAAAAAAATAAATACATTTAAATAAATAAATATATATATATATATATATTATGTTTATTTGTTTATTTAAATGTTTTTTTTTTTTTCCTACAGGCCATGTGAACGAATTGCTGATGCTATGGGGATGACTCCGAACGCTGTCCGAGTGTTGGTGAGCCGTGGAAAGAATCCTCATCCACCTGAAACACCCCCTGCATCATCAATACGTCGCCTCTGGTCTTTGACAACTTCACCGTTTGTTTCCATTAGGAGACATGTGCACAGCATGTTTGCTGCTAAGCGATTTTTCACTATTGCCACTTTAGCGGAAGAACTTAAATGCTAAATATCATTCCTGTAGAAACATCTGAGAAGGCAGTATGGCGAATCCTCCATAACGTGGGTTTTCCAGTACAAACATCCCAGCGGAAAATGTACCTAAGGAAAGAAACTTTGGACGTCGTTTGCCGCCGAGTTGATGCTCTACGATCCCTCCAGCAACATCGTGATGAAGGAAGAGAAGAAGTGTATGTCGATGAGACGTGGTTTACGACGAGAATGCAACATAGCAAGGAGTGGGTGGACACCTCTCAATCTGTCACCAGTGCACCTACAGACCGGCAGGTGCCACCAGGAGAAGGAGAGAGGTTTTGTGGGTGTAGTAGGTGGTACAGCTAAAGGTTTTGTAGAAAATTCATTTTTATGCGTTCCCTGCGAAAAATAAAACCGGCGACTACCATGGAGAAATGAATTCAGAGATATTTATTCGGTGGCTAACATCACAGCTCCTGCCGTCGCTTGATGATCCTTCGGTGCTGGTGCTAGACAACGCCCCATACCATAGCCAATTGACAGGAGTTAGCCGATGCCCAACAACAGCTACAAAAAAGGAGGATTTGGTTAACTGGCTCAGGTCTCGAAAAATACAGCATCCAGCTCACGCAACACGCACTGAGCTTCTAAAGGTATGCAGGGGCAACCGGCCGAAACCAGTTTACATTGTGGATAATATAATCCGTGAATGGGGCATGAAGTGGTTCGCTTGCCCCCTGCCCATCCTGAGCTCAACGCCATCGAGCAGGTGTGGGATGTATGAAACGACAGGTGCGCTCCTCGTTGCAGCGGTTTACCCGTGCTGATCTCTGCCAGGCTTGAAGAGGCCATGCTTGCTGTAACAGGGGAGACGTGGGCTGACGCTGTCAGGAGATCGAGATATTTTGAAGATGATTACTGGCTTTCAGATAATATTCAAGATCCGGTCATCATCAACATTGATAGTGACGAGGAAAACGATCTTTTCCTTGAGACTGATGATGAGTAAAATGTATAAGTGTCCATTTCTTGTTTTTTTTTTATCCCTCATATATCTATGCTTTCCAGCAATTGGTGATAACATTATTTTGGAAAACAAAGCTAATGAATACTTTGATACGAGTATATCAGCTTGCATGTAGACAATGTCAATGGATTTCTCAAAGTAAGGTTGATGGTTCATTAATTGAAGTCTGTATAATTCCAGTGACAAAGTCGCAATGATATTTGTCACATACCTTTTAAGTAACAAAAATACGTACTGGTACTTATAACGTAAATAAATATATAAAACTATAGGTTGAAATATAATAAATCTTATGTATGTATGAACACACACACACACACACACACACCACACACACACACACACACACATATATATATATATATATATATATATATATATATATATATATATATATCTATATATATATATCAAATTAACGTAATTTATTGATTGTTTATTTCTTAAATCAGCCTTGTAACTTAGTTTTAAGTGTTCTCTTATATTTAGTTCAGCAGCTGTATTTATTTTTACGTTAACGTAACGTTCAGTGTTTTTTGCTCAGTGATTCCTCCTCTTGTTGTGAATTACCTAACTATCGTGTTAACGATTGTTTTTATTTTGTTTTCGAGTTGGAATGGAACTGTAGTGCTGTGAGTGGAGGCCGGTCCAAAAATAGTTCGGGCCTGTATAAGCTTCTGGACGTACGATCTTTTGTTGGCAGCCTTCCGGAGATTTATCTCACGCCCTTTTTGGAGGAATACTCGACGGACCTCCCTTGGAAGTGGTTTCCGTCCCTAGATGTGCTGAGCCATCTACGCATATGTGCATTGTGGAGTTTGATCACGGCTGTGATAGCGCAGGTTATCGTCACTTGCGACGCCTGTACTCCTGATTCCCGCCGGAGGATTTGGCGGAAGACGTGGTCGTCGCTTGTCCCGCCACGTAGGAGGCGTTACGCCAACCACTGTCCTGTCCGTCTTCAGCTGCTTGTCCAGGAGAGCTAAGGGCTCGTGAGGAGGCTCGTAGGGAGGCAATTGCCAGGTAAGAGGTGATTATCCTGTGTTGTCCCTCGGAAACTTATCTCGACCCCTGGGTCTACCTGGACAATTTGTGGGCTCCCCGTATAGCTGCTGGGAGGTTGAAGCAACTTCCGTGAAACTCCTGTGCACTTCGTTATACGCGAGGATTTGCGTATTTAAATATCGTGATTATATTTGTATTTATATGTATGTTGTATTGAGTTGTCGGTATTGGGTATTTACTGTCCCTCAGAATATTATTTGAATTTAGTTTTAAGTTTAGTACCAACACTGTTAGGTAGGAGAATTTAAGGTTTTCCTGTCTTTTATTTTCTCTAGTCTTCCTTCAATCTTATAATTATAGGTTAGTGGTTTTTTCATTATTGGGCCCGTAGTATTATTTGAGCCTTTGGCATGTTATGTCCTTTCCTTTACTTTGTTAGGGTTCGCTTTCAGTATTAGGAGTCCTTGTGAGCTGTTATTTGCTCCTTGTATTTTTGTGTATAAAGTTAAGGTTCCTCACAAGGCTTATTTAGTGTTAAGTGTATTTTGTAATTAAATATTGTTAATTTTGTTCTGGTGTTTTGTGTCCATTCCTCATACCCTGTGTACTTTCTTACTGCCTACGATCCCTGTGATTATTGAAATATAAAGAACCTGTATTACGGCCAAAGGGGTCGTAAACAATTTGGCGACCGTGACAGGATCGTACGCAGGTGTGCACAGAGTTTGGTTTTTGTGTGGAGCAACTCTGGGATAGGTTGCAATATTTAATTTGGTTTTGTGCTTACCTTACTTTCCCCCGTAGGACATTCATTATGGAGGATTTTGTTTTTGACCCAGCTGAATTTTTGGGCTCTGTTTGACTGTTTAAAATATCTTGCTATATTAAGTAAGAGCATTTGAGGAGTTGTGCTCGTTGGTTAAATATTTCTTTTAGACCCACGGACACTAAGGCTCAGTTGTTGTTGTCTGTTAAGGCGATGGTGGCTCGTGGTATAGCTGAGGGTGAGGATTTGGCTAGGGATATAGTTAGTGGAACTTCTGGAGAAGATAATTCTGTTTGATGAAGATGGTGAAGTGCGTCCAGTATCATACTTTAGTCGTAAATTGCTGGATGCTGAGAGAAGGTATTCTACCATTGAGAAGGAGGCACTAGCTTTAATTTCGTACCTTGGTTCATTTCAAACCGTACGTTACTAATTTTTCCTTTCCCGTAGAAATTTGGACGGACCATAACCCTTTGGTGTTCATCGAAAGAATGAAAGGTTCTCTAACCAGAGGATTCTGCGTTGGGCTCTTCAGCTGCAGGAGTTTCCTTTAAGTATTAAACATGTTAAGGGTGTTGATAACTGTATTCCTGATGCCCTTTCTAGGATGTAAGTCTGGTTATTTCTCTTCTCCCCTCGCCCTTCTCATTTCTCCGTCGGGGTTTGTATTGAAAATTATATTTAAGGTAGTCAATTTTGATCATGTTTAAAATGGTGTATGGATTCGGGCTTTGTCTTAAGTCTGTTTCATTATGTTCTGAGTTTTGCTTCACCTTATTGTTTTCCCTTGCAGGATATTTTAGATTAAGTTCTCTCTTTTTCCCTTGCAGGATGTTTTAGATTAAGTTGTCTATATGGTTATCTTCTAGTATGTAATATGATTGTGGTACTAAAAAAAATGTATTCTATTTTGAATAATTTTTTTTTTTAGGGGGAGGGAGGAAGGTGTCAAATTAACGTAATTTATTGATTGTTTATTTTCTTAAATCAGCCTTGTAACTTAGTTTTAAGTGTTCTCTTATATTTAGTTCAGCAGCTGTATTTATTTTTACGTTAACGTAACGTTCAGTGTTTTTGCTCAGTGATTCCTCCTCTTGTTGTGAATTACCTAACTATCGTGTTAACGATTGTTTTTATTTTGTTTTCGAGTTGGAATGGAACTGTAGTGCTGTGAGTGGAGGCCGGCCAAAAATAGTTCGGGCCTGTATAAGCTTCTGGACGTACGATCTTTTGTTGGCAGCCTTCCGGAGATTTATCTCACGCCTTTTTGGAGGAATACTCCGACGGACCTCCCTTGGAAGTGGTTTTCCGTAGATGTGCTGAGCCATCTACGGCATATGTGCATTGTGGAGTTTGATCACGGCTGTGATAGCGCAGGTTATCGTCACTTGCGACGCCTGTACTCCTGATTCCCGCCGGAGATTTGGCGGAAGACGTGGTCGTCGCTGTCCCGCCACGTAGGAGGCGTTACGCCAACCACTGTCCTGTCCGTCTTCAGCTGCTTGTCCAGGAGAGCTAAGGGCTCGTGAGGAGGCTCGTAGGGAGGCAATTGCCAGGTAAGAGGTGATTATCCTGTGTTGTCCCTCGGAAATTATCTCGACCCCTGGGTCTACCTGGACAATTTGTGGGCTCCCCCGTATAGCTGCTGGGAGGTTGAAGCAACTTCCGTGAACTCCTGTGCACTTCGTTATACGCGAGGATTTGCGTATTTAAATCTCGATTATATTTGTATTTATATGATGTTGTATTGAGTTGTCGGTATTGGGTATTTACTGTCCCTCAGAATATTATTTGAATTTAGTTTTAAGTTTAGTACAACACTGTTAGGTAGGAGATTTAAGTTTTCCTGTCTTTATTTTCTCTAGTCTTCCTTCAATCTTATAATTATAGGTTAGTGGTTTTTTTCATTATTGGGCCGTAGTTATTATTTGAGCCTTTGGCATGTTAGTCCTTTCCTTTACTTTGTTAGGGTTCGCTTTCAGTATTAGGAGTCCTTGTGAGCTGTTATTTGCTCCTTGTATTTGTGTATTTAATGTTAAGGTTCCTCACAAGGCTTATTTAGTGTTAATTGGTATTTTGTAATTAAATATTGTTAATTTTGTTCTGGTGTTTTTGTGTCCACATTCCTCATACCCTGTGTACTTTCTTACTGCCTACGATCCTGTGATTATTGAAATATAAAGAACCTGTATTACGGCCAAAGGGGTCGTAACAATATATATATATATATATATATATATATATAGAATATATATATATATATATATATATATAGGTTTGATTGATTGATTGAGAGTTTATCTGGCGTCACAAACTACCAGGGTCTATATATATATATATATTTATATATATATATATATATATATATATATATATATATATATATATATATATATATATATGATTTAAAAATTTTTCAAATGGCCGATGTCAATGCCTTTATATGAAACATCTTTTAGAAGTCTACCTTCTAAGGAATTCAGCTACTCTCTCTGGTGAAATTGATATGATAAATTATATCAAACAATGCTCTGTGTCATTTTCTTCCTGGCAATTGATGTATCGAGTAACCTGTGTTGTATGGAAGAATGAGTCCTACGGCTTAACCTAAAGAAAACTATCTATTGCTTTACCAACACTCGCTTGAAGTGCGAGTGTAGGGTAGCATGGCTTCTTTCGTCTCCTGTCATAAGTCTCATTCTTGATCTTCAATGTAAGTGAGTGGGTAAGATCATAAAAATATTGGGTCTTGTGTTTAGGTAAAGTCTAAAGTCACGAATCACATTACCAGGTATGCTGAACTTTTACTGACAAAGAATTTCGTATTGCTTGAGGTAGGTCATATGACAATTATCTATGGAGTTAAACAGGCGTTTAACAATTCGGGGGATGGGAGGTACAGGGTAAGAAAAGTTATACCAACGTCACTGAGGGACGTCATCACTTTTGCGAATGTGTGGGTGGCTAGACTGGCTTTAGCCTCATTTTCTTAAGTAAAAAGTTAATGAAACGTAATTGGCAATGCACAGGTATTTCCCAAAATTAAGCCATTGTATGAAGCGCTCCTTGCTTTGATATCATGGAAATCCATCAGTTATTTTAGGAGTTATTTAAAAAAAACACTATTACACGGCCTCTGGAAACGTTAGTAGTTTTCTGTTAAAAGTTTTTTTTGAAATGGCTATTTGTCTGTCTGTCCGCACTTTTTTCTGTCCGACCCCGGATCTTCAAAACTACTGAGGCTACAGGGCTATAAATTGCTATGTTTATCATCCACACTCCAATCATCAAACATACTAAATTGCAGCCATACCACAGTAGTTATCATATTATTTAAGGTTAAAGTTGGTCATGATCGTGTGTCTGGCACCGCTATATGTGCCAAAAACACAGGGCCGTGGCTTTAGGGTTCCATATAGTATGATAGGTCACAATAGGGCCGTGGCTTAGAGTTCCATATATTATGTTACCTGTACAGAAAACTCGATTGTTTCTTCGGCTCATTTTCTATTTATTTATTTTTGACTAATGCTCATTTGTTCAAGTATCTCTCATTCAAGTTGCATTCCCTTGCTTAACTCATCCATCCTCGTTGTCGCTCTCGTTTTTATCATAATAATTTATAGTCTGTACATTTTCACTCCTCTCTCTCAACCGTACTTGTAACCGGGCAGTTTTCTATTGTTTACTGTTAATCGCACTTATTCTACTCATTGTGATTTGAAATCCTGTTTTTATTCATGATTGTGCGCAGTTACCTTCACGTGATGCATTCTCTATATCAAACAATAATTTTACTTACATTTCTTTATTCCCCATTTTAATTCGACCTTAATTATTCTCATTTTACTTCGATCATGTTCTGACTCTCTCTCATGTCGCTCATTCTTAGTCATATTCAATACTGATCATTCACTTTATCGCATTCTTTCATATGACACTTACCGATTACAAACTTGCATTGTATTGTCTGATTTGAGTGCCATTTTTTAAGATTCAATAATGGTGCTTCCCCATGTCAATGTTAATTATTTTATTTTAAAAGTAGTTTTCAAGTTTTTTTTATTTGTCATACTTTCTTATCATTGACAATTACCTAGATTGGCTGTAATATATACGTTGCTGAAATTAAAGTTCGATTCGCGCATAAGCAATTTTTTCCCAAATCTTTACGACTTATCAGAACCCGAGAACCAGCAATAATACCTTATCACAAATAACGGCCATAAAATAATAACCGCGAATGGCCATTTCGCACGAAATAATTACGCATAAAATTCTTGGGAGATGAATAAAAAATGATAATGAGGGAGGAGGAGGAGGAGGAAGACAAACGCACCAATGATAAAAATACGAAGCAATTAAGGACAAATGACCCTTAATTGAAAAGAAGAGATACTAAAAAGAGAGAAACTGTAAAGATTGAAACGGGATGAGAGATTTACGACCGCGTAAAAGCTGCGAATTCTTGTGATTGGCCACCAGTCTCTCTCTCTCTCTCTCTCTCTCTCTCTCTCTCTCTCTCTCTCTCTGGCCACTCCATAAAACTACTTTACACGCCTATGTCTTTTAATTAGAGTACCTATTGCCCGTTGGCGAGTTGAAACTGGGCGATAAAGGATTCATTTTGCTTTTAGCTCCTTTCTGAAACCGTCCGGATCGGATGAGGAGAAGAAAATAAGGAGAAGAAAATGAGGAGAATAAAATAAGGATGGAAATGAAAATAAGAAAGTTCGCCAAGAAAATAAGGCTCAACGGAAACAGTATAATAGAGTAAAACGCACGCACAATTGGATTGGTTTGTGAAGTGAAGGCCAGCAGCCTAGAATAACAAGTGATTTGACGATTAGTTGAAAGATATTAATTGTTTAGTATAAAACATAGTGACAAATATATATATATATATTATATATATGTGTGTGTGTGTATGTATATATATATATATATATATATATATATATATATATATATATATATGCGTATACACACACACACACACACACACACACACACACACACATATAGTATATGTATATTATATATATATATATATATATATATAGTATGTATGTATATATCTATATATATATGTATACTATTTATATATAAAAAAATATATGTATGTGCATAATGTGTGTATGTGTAAAGATTATGAGGGTAACTAGACCTGAGGAAGACAGAACAATGAACGTTAGAATGGATTGTGGAAGGATGGAAATGATTTTTGTTAGTATTTGGAAGTAAATATAGTCAATGACGGTAGGACAGAGGAAGAAGATAAGTCACTAAGTATTTGAAGCAAGAAAGATAGTATGGTTTGTCGAAACGGTTTGGGAAAACTCCGATTATCTTAGAAAGCTAGTGTGGGAATTTACGAAGTGTTTGTTGAGCCAACTCTCCTTAATGGAAGTGAAGTGTGGAAGTACAGATGTAGGGTGCAAATGGAAGGAAAATCTTAAAACTTTTGAGGTGAATTATTTTCACAGCATGTAACATTAGGAGAATTGTCAGAGTGATTAATGTGGAGATAAGAAGAAGTGAAAAGGTGAGCAGAGGTGCAAGGGTAGACCAGAGTATATGGTGATGGTTTGGTCGGATAGAAAGAATGGACAATGATAGGTTATGTAGAATAATGTAAAATTCAGAAAGGGAATACAAAAGTTGTGGGCCTTCGCTTAGGTAAGCCTGGTGTTATGCCATTGCTGGCCATCCATCAAGGTGGCCCTGTTTGCCTGGTAAGGTACTGACAAGATCAAGAAACTGATGTGGAGATGAAGACTTGTCCGACAACCAAGAAAATTTTTATACAATTGTCTGGTCACCCACAGGGTTTGGCCAGAAGGATTCGCTCATAAATGACTGTCAGAGTTAGATCAGGGTAAGGTTAAAGAAGTTAGATAGCAGGATGTAAAGAGATGAAAATGAGAGGTGCAGAAAACATTGCAATTGAAGCCCCAAGGAACGCTTCAAGGAATCTTCATTTTATCGTCAAAGGATGCCACTTCTTTCGGCCCCAAGTCAAAAATGTTGGCCTTCGAGTAACAACAATTTTACCAGAGTTTAACATCACCAACCCCACTCAAAGCTAACCTAACCTAACATAACTTAATCTTGCATTGTGGCGAAATATCAGCCGACATGAATAATTGGTCCCACCGCCAACCGTACGTCTTACAAGGCGCACTGTTGGCAGAAACCGCTACGAGCCCTTTTGGTCAGCGTAGTCTATGACCAGGCGTCAGTACCAGTTGAGACAAAAAAAAAATCCTTTACGATCTTTCCATCAGCTGAATCAGAACTTTTTTTTTTTTTTCACTCAGAATCTTTCCTTTACAAAGATATTCCATCCCTCCTGTTTTATTTTATGACGGAAGTATTCATTTTTATGAAATATTTATTAGCTTACCCGTTATTCTTTCCGTTAATCTATTTTTTATCTCTCATAATTAAATTTCCATCTGTAATTCTGCGTTCTCTTGTCTGTAAGTTTGTAAATATCCGGAGTTTCTCGTGACAAATGACATCATTGTCTCTTGCTATTCCCCCTATTCTTTGTTCGGAATTTAATTGCATTTTGATAACTCATTCTTTTTCCCTTATTCTCTCATACTTTGCAGTCTCCCTATTTTATGATATTGATTGCATTTTTGTAATTTAATCGTAGTTATTTTTTCTCCCCTGCTACTGGTATGTATTTTTGTTAAAACTAAATAAACATTCGAAAATATATTCGTTCTTTGGCATTAATACGTCTTTTATTCCTAGTGCAATCACGTCTTTCCTTTGAGTAATGACCGGAGATGGACACTATCATTTCTTTATTTCTTCTTTTATCATTTGTAACTTGCCTTCTTTTATTATATTATACTACAATCACCTGAAGAGGACACCAGCTGTTCTTGAAACAGTAGTGAATTTTAACGTTTTTGATTTATTTCGCAAAACACAACGGGATTTTGATACACACTAACAGCTGGACAAGTGTGCTTCGTATAGTATACATTTTGAAGCCCTTGGAATTTGTTTCAGCATATATTATATTAGTTGCTATTTTCATATTTCC
This sequence comes from Macrobrachium nipponense, assembly GCF_015104395.2. NCBI lineage: Eukaryota > Metazoa > Arthropoda > Malacostraca > Decapoda > Palaemonidae > Macrobrachium > Macrobrachium nipponense. The sequence continues at coordinate 20,270,370 of NC_061095.1, read as the reverse complement.
TGGCGTTTATTATAGTAGCTGATATTTTCATAGTTCCTGACTGCATGGTAGTTCAGCAGTGTAACCATTTTCGTCTCATGATTCCAGTCTTTGCTCCATAATGACGTATCGTACATAATTCCTAACGGAATATCAAATGGTATTTTTTTTTTTCCATACCATTCATAAGACCGTATTTATCCTATAGCGGTCATATCTCTTGGTTCCTGTATTTATCATATATCTCGCCTATCTCTTGGTTCTTGTATTTATCCTATATCTCGTCTATCTCTTGATTCCTGTATTATTCCTATATCTCGCCTATCTCTTGGTTCCTGGATTTATCCTAAATCTCGCCTATCTCTTGGTTCTTGTATTTATCCTATATCTCGCCTCTCTCTTGGTTCCTGTATTATTCCTATATATCGCCTATCTCTTGGTTCCTGTATTTATCCTAAATCTCGCCTATCTCTAGGTTCCTGTATTTATCACATATCTCGCCTACCTCTTGGTTCCTTCCACGTAGATCTCTTTACGCGATGCCAAAACCAGCGCTCAGAAAACGAGAAGACTTTTCTTCCCCTCATGCAAAATCCTTACTCTCTCTCTCTCTCTCTCTCTCTCTCTCTCTCTCTCTCTCTGCGGAACCCATACTTTTTCACAGGCTCGTCTTACCCTCTTTCCTCACACGTGCACCAACCCGGCCTCCAATAACCATCAAGTTGTCATCCCTCGCCTCTCCATCAATCATACCCTTTTGGCTGTTGGTGTATTTTAGTCATTTTCACATTCTGGTGCATGGTTTTGTTTCGAGGAATTCAACTGTATTTATAATATTTGCTTATTCCTTTGGATAAGTTCCATGGCGTTCTGTCTTGGATTTTGGCGTTTTATTTTGTCCTTGTTTTCGCGAATCTGTGTTCAAATCCCATATGATATTGTTTTTCTCGAAGTTGTAATGTTACTCGAAGTGCAACCTTTAATATTTCATCGTGATATTCATAGCATTATTCTTTTTATTATTACCATTATTATTATTCAAAGAAAACTCATAATCACATGAGTCAGTAAAATGGAAAAGTAAATCCACAATAGTACGTCTGTTTGATTTTGTTATTTAAAATATATAGCAGAAAGCTTTCGATGACCTGCACTGTCCTCGAAAGCTTTCTGCTTTATATTTTAAATATCAAAATTTAACAGACATACTATTGTGGATTTACTTTTCCATTATTATTATTATTCTACCTCAACGATTGCATCCACAGATTTTATGTAATAATATATATATATATATATATATATATATATATATTATATATATATATATATATATATATATGTATATATATATATATATATACATATATGTAAAATATATATATACATACATACAGTATATATATGAGATAAATGGAAGCATTTTAAGAATTTGCATGCAAACCACACCCGCAACTCCATTGCACCTTGACATAAGAGCCATAAACACACAGGAGTATATAATAAAAGAATATGATTCATACGTGTCCGTTTATGCCTCCCCTCCCCCTTTCGCACGGCATAATGGCTTTAACT
>NC_061095.1:20251316-20263816 GCF_015104395.2 Macrobrachium nipponense | reverse complement strand
ATATATATATATATATATATATATATATATATATATATATATATATTATATATATATATATATATATATATATATATATATATATATATATATGTATATACGTATATATATATATAAATTTTTTTCCACATCACCATGATTCATGTACTGTCGGCCAAAAAACTCGTGGCAGAGTTTCATAATTTTTCGTTCACCTGCCTGACGCACGATTCATGCCTTATTTATCTATTTTTCTTTTCAAAGATGGAAGAAATCATGTGTAATGACGTTAAAAACAGTCACTGATATCTTTAGAACATTGTTATGTTATTGTGTAAAACTATTTTCCATATAGCAAAATTGACATGAACGAAACGATGTGATAAAAAACGTCATATCACAACCATAGATATACATTACCAAATAGATAGGAGACACCTATCACTAGTAGTATCGCATAAACAAAGTCCTTAAATTATCATTTCAATATTAAGTTGAAGGTAGTTGAATATTCCATTTGTTTTATTTTACAGAAAATGCTATCAAATAAAAAAATAAAAAAAAATATATAAAAAAAAAAACCATATCCTAACAGTGTGAACCAGGCGACCCCACTCTATTGCTTTTGATGTTATGTGCACGGGAATCTAATGTCAATGTGTCATTTATCGTTCTAAGAAACATCCCTCGATGAGCGAGAGAATTATTGGACTACATTCGGTGCAAGTTCCTGTTGGAGAGATATCAAGAAAGCTTAATAAACCGGAGAGAATCATACATAGATGAATCAAATTGTTTAAAGAACGGCAAAATTTAGAACATTGGCCTAGAGGTGGAACACCTCGAAACACCACATGAGAGCAAGACAATACAGTAGCGTAAATGTTGCTGAGCAACATTCATTTGTGAACTTTGAATTCTAGTGCCTCGTCACGACATTGCTGACCCAGGAATCATAACTAGCTCTACGCTTATGACTGGTGTCTGATGAATACTTTAGATGGAGAGGAAGAGATTTTTAAATCTACACTTGAAGTCTTTGATAGTTGTCTAATGAATAAGTCTAATGAATAAGCAAACTTATCTTTGATGGGTGAGAGATTCAGTTAGGCTTACTCTTTTTGTTTTGTTTTGTTTTTTATCGGTGGCCAGTGAATACCACGGATAGGGAGGGAAACGGTTTCAATGATGCATGCATTTTTTTCTTCAAAACCTAAAGAATACATTTTATTGGGAGATACTTTATTAACATCGGCCTAATCCTTCCATCACTCCTATACGCCACCTCCGCTCTCTTCTACATCTCAGGCGACTAGATCTGACTTCTCACTACGAACTCCATCTCGTGAAAGCATCACTAATGATAACGGTTATTTTAAAATTCCCCGCACCGACAACGGACGCCTTAAAATGTATGTTTATAAAATATTTTCTGTTTAAAGAAACTTTATCTTTCATTCCACAAAATATGTGCATACACTCGTGTTACACCCTGTAGCCGTCAAAGAGCAACCCTTGATTAAAGCAGTAGGTTTTTCTTGAAAAAAAAAAACATTAAATAGACTTAAACGAAAAGTCACCTTTCATATTTCTTATCCTTTCAGCTACTTATAATATGTTTATGGTAGTAGGTCTAGTAGGTATACATGTGAAACTAATTTGAATTAATTTCTATTTAGAAGAAATGAATAGCTACAAAAAGATCAACCTAAGAAAGCTTTAAGGAAAGTAAGCCTTTCTTAATGTATTCGTCAGTTTTGACTCCCACAGCTTTCCAACGTGTCCAAATGAAACAGGATGATATGCAAGGAATTCGATAAAAAATAAGACTGAATTATATTCGTTTGATTTTTTTATGATTCCTTTTTGACTTTGAATAGCTAGGTCTGAGTTAATTATGTTAAGCAATTATGAAAAGGATAAGAAGAAAGGCGAACATGGCTAATAAAACAAGAATAACGGGAATAGTCAAATAAAGCAGATAATATATATATATATATATATATATATATATATATATATATATATATATATATATATATATATATATATATATATATATATATATTCGATTTAAATATTCATTAATATTACGTATCCGAGAGAGTATACTGCTGAAAATAGACCTAGGCAAATCATGTGGGAAAATCAGAAGTCCAATTTAGGCCCACTAAATGTGTCATGCAAATTATTTTATTGATCAAAGGACAAAATTAGTTTAACTAAACATCGTTTTCAAAGAATGTTAATGCCTTGATGTATTATTTATCGGCTGTAGGAGACGAAATGACAACGATACATTGAGCCAAGACTCGAGCGGCAGCAAAGCCAACTTCAAAATCTTCGGTATGCTGTCACGAAGCTAGAGTTGAGAATAAAATTAGAAATCGTGGACCCATCGGTATATATTTTCCTTACTTTGCAAAATAATTATCTTTAATACATTGAATAAGTCTACTCAGTTCTAATGTAATTTATTTCAAGTATAGCACCTTTGAAAGGAAATGTTATTTGTTGTTAAGTAAATAATCTGGCACCTGCATATGGCAATATTTCCATAACGAACAATGAATTAAGAAACTACGCCAATTCTTCGTTGGCCGTCTGTACATGCGTTAAGCTACAAATGTCCTTTAATATCCAGTCAGCTTTACCTCGGAATTAATATAATTTCATATATGTTGACCGAAGGGGAATCTTTTAGTTGATAATGATATCGTCTTGTAGTGGATTCGAACCTGCGGACAGAGGAGAAATCAGGTTCGAACCCACGAGAGAACGAAATTATCAACTAAAAAAATCCCCTTCGGTTAACATATCTGAAAATATATTAATTCCAAGGTAGAGGGAATTGGATATTAAAGGACATTTGTAGCTTGATGCTTATATAATATATATATATATATATATATATATATATATATATAGTATATATATATATATATATATATATATATATTTATATAGGTATTATATGGAATACCTTGATTACGTTTCAATTTACACGTGGCATCTTTTGTGTAATAATAACATGTATACAAGTAATGCTGTTGTTCTTGTTAAGATTGTTTGTAGAATCCGGTTACTTATTAGTCATTTGAAGTATTCGTAACTAGTTTTTGTGCTTGGGACACCTCCACGTCACCTAATTTCTGTTGCTTGAGTTGATGTGAATCGCAAACGTGCTTGCCGCTTGCTGTCCGTGCCTTGTAGCACGGATACAGGTGCGTTTATGCCGTAAATCATGGCAGTATTCGACTAAATTATAAGGAGCCTCCTTTACGTGTGAAAAAGATAGCATGCTGGCTTATCTTACTCATATGTTCTCCACAGTCATCCATTATCTCTCTTTCCACCCATCCTAAATTAATATGGACTTTCATGTTATTCACCTTTTTATTTTTCTCTTCCCTGATTAAAAACTAGCTTGATATTGAGTCGTTTCTCAGCTGCCTGATATGTCCATTTGGATCTTGTTTCCATCCATCGTCAAAGTCTATGTCTGCACTATCTTCTCATTCATTTCCTACCATATCCTCTTGTCCTTTCCCGAACTTCTAATTTTATCTCTTAATCTTAATTCTATTCACGTCGACAACTACTTTTTCTTAATCCAGTCTAAAGCTGAAGTGTAACTAAAGCTACGTGACTGAGGTGGTTTGTTTAAGAAATCACTGTCTCATGGTCTTGTTTGTTTCGTAAGTGACTGGTTACATTAAACCGCGTTTCAGATCAAGGTTTCCTGTCCTGGCGACCCATGGCTCTAAAACCTGGCTGTCTGTGATTTCTTTAGTGAGCTGTAAATTGTCTGGACATTATAGAAGTCCTTTTGTTCAATGGTTGCATTATCGTTTAATGACTTTTCTTTACACTTTACTGTTGTAAATTTTTGTGAAACTCAATACTTCTGCTACTTCGTTAAGTGTAGCTGCTTTGAATTTTATCCAGTTTCACTTCTTATAAGGTATACATTACTCACACTTCATTCCTTTCAATTTCTTATGGCTTTTTCTGCCATATTCTACTTCCCTGCTTTGAGGATATTGCTACCAAGTGTCTAGTAATAAAAAAAACCATTTCTCCAAGATACAATTTTGTAATACTGGAGGTTTACATTCCAGAGGTATCACAGTTTCGTAGCAAAGAGCAGATGTGACTGTATTATCTCATATCTGACCGTCTCCACACTGATGGTTTTGGTTACAACAGTCCCGAGCTCGTTGCTTTCATGAAGATGGCCCTTTAGATAGTGTTTCTGCCCATTGCATAGAGATTCACCTCCCTCCATCTCTTCAACAGTACAATAGATTTGGGTTGCTGAAGCCACTTTTTTCATTTGTTCACATTTTCTGAATTTTCTGTAGACATATTTTAAATCATTGCAGAAAATCGTCTATGTTAACGTACTGCCCTCTTGAATCGAGCTGTGAAAGAGGGGTTTTGTGACCTGAAATTAAGTGTTCTTTGTAAGCCTCTTCCTAGCTGATGCTCAAGTAAGTGGGCTTCATGTCTCTCTCTCTCTCTCTCTCTCTCTCTCTCTCTCTCTCTCTCTCTCTCTCTCTCTCTCTCTCTCATCAGATGCTAATATGTGTGTTAAAACACCTTATAACGCTAGCCATCTTTACAATCGGTCAATAATCCGCTGAGAGAGAGAGAGAGAGAGAGAGAGAGAGAGAGAGAGAGAGAGAGAGAGAGAGAGAGAGAGAGAGAGAGAGAGATGGGGGTGGGGTGATGATTAGCCCCAGCATCTCTATTATGGCAGCAACATCGATCTTATCACTGCCATTCTCTTCATTTACTGACATAATCGGTTTAATCGTAAAACTCTGGTCTCCCCTCAGCCAATCAACAGCCCTCGCAGTAGTGACACGAGCTTGGGATGCATCAACTAAAAGTAGGGCGTTGGGTGTATATTTTCGTGATGGCAATGAGTATTTTTCGTTAGGTGGTGGGCGTCACTGTGTATGAGTTTATACATGTGCTTCTGTGGTATGAATTCATACATGTGCTTCTGTGGTATGAATTTATACATGTGCTTCTGTGGTCGTATTAAGAATAGACGAAACAATGAATTGAGATGTTCAATCTAGTACAAAATACATTCGTGTGATATGCAATGCTCATAGATTATATATATATATATATATATATATATATATATATATATATCTATATATATATATGCATAACTAAACTCACGAAAGCTTGGAACGTGATAAATGCATGAATAAAGGTATAAGCCACAAAGGAAAGTGAAACACTGGAATAACTGCAAGATCTTTCGACTCGACGTCCTTTACTTAACAGACTGACTAACAAGGACGTTGAGTCGAAAGATCTTAAATATATATATATATATATTATATATATATATATATATATATATATATATTATATATGTATATATTTATATATATATATGTATGTATATATATATACATGTATATATATGTATATGTATATATATACATATATAGTGTATATATATGTATATATATATATATATATATATATATATATATATATATATATATATATTATATATATATATATATATATATATATATATATATATATATATGCAGAACAGGAAAAACTCGCAAATGAAAGACACACTTATAAAAAACACATATTTAAGAAACAATTGTTACAGAATAAAAGTGGTTAAATCTACAAATATCCCACAGGAGAGAAGTTCATGTTGCGGATATTGTAAAGACTAATAAAAGTGAATTTCACTTGATTTTTTTTTTACGTAGAATCGTATTCTGTTGCAAACGAACGCATATTCTCTCGAACCTGTATAAAGAGAGAGAGACTATTCCAAAGTGAATATTATTCTAGCTCTTAGTCACAGGGGCGCGGTGTTGCGATTGCAAGCCCCAGGAAGCAGGCGAAATATGCATTCTGCCTGTATATCTAACTATCTAACTATCTACCTATCTATCTATCTATCTGCCTTCATAGTTATTCTCTGAGTTACTCCATAGGCACTCATGTAGACCCTACTGCATTCCCCGAGTTTTTCAACGTTAGATTACAGGTTTTCTTGAGTAATTTGACTTTTGGTACTCATTAATTCCCTCCTGAATTTTTCGTAGTTTTGGAATTTGGAATTAATACATGCATCTGATAAAGTGGCAAATATATTGTAGTTGGGTGTGGCTCTTACGTTAAATATTAGCAAGTTTACATATGTAACATATAAAAACATACAATATAATATGATATGATATGTATGAGACATCGTTGTATGCTATGTGCTTTGACATTCCTCAGAAATTCGGAATCATCGTTTTTAGCTTCCCATGGAGACAGAGAACATCTCAGCTTAGAAAATGCTGATAGGTCTTTTTGGGTCGTGTGACATTAAAATCCTTACCTAGGCAGGTCAACGCTCGTCTGTCGTTATGGGTGTTTGTCAAAGGTGCCTTTGAAACTGGATATAAGTGGTTTCTGGGCGTGAATAGTGTGTGCGAGTTCGTGCGTTCGTACGAGCTATGTCCGTACATAATAGCATTGTAACTAAACCATAGAGAGAGGTTGTTGCGGGAGTCGGCAAAGCCACAATGGCTTCTGCCAAGAGTTTCTTTTGTGAAAGTGCGTGAAGATTCTAGACTGATATTGGTAAGAATTATTGTGCTTTGGCCAAAGGTGTGGCTTGACTGTATTTTTGATATTTTGTAAAGATGTTCTGTATCATTTAATCTTTTGACTTTTTATTTTTGCAATTGTGTATGTTTATCAGTTTGTTCTCCTGCATTTTTAACAGGTGATTCTGACAAAGGGGAATGGTTTTGGAGAGGAACAATATGTATATTTTGGAGTTGGTGTTGACTGACTGCTAATGTCATGACTAAACTAATGTTAGTTATTTGGTTAGTTATTGGGATCACTTAAGCTATTTCGTACTTTGAGAACTTGACTATTTGATCAATGCTTTGCTTTTGAATAAATGTATTTTTGTAGCCCGTTTCTAATTTGATCGCCTTAGGTAGAGAGAGAGAGAGAGAGAGAGAGAGAGAGAGAGAGAGAGAGAGAATGTGCTGCCAATACCAATTACCTGCCGCTCTTGGCCTTTCGCTACCAAAAGAATAACGAGATAGTTGGCCATCTCCGTTATTACATATATGTAGTTATAATGAATGAACAGATCATATTCCCAAAACAACAAACATAGCACGTCAGTATTTATAGTAACTTGCGATATTATTATTATTATTATTATTATTATTATTATTATTATTATTATTATTATTATTATTATTATTATTATTATTATTATTATTATTATTATTGTTGTTGTTGTTGTTGTTGTTGTTGTTGTTCGTATGGGAGAGGCACACAGGGGTCATTGACTTTAAATTCAAGCTTCCAAAGAATATGGTACTTATTAGGTAGTAAGGCAAGATAAAGGGAAATGCAAAAAGTAGAGATCTCTCTTATCAAAAGGAAAAAATAAATCAATAAATTGATAAATAGATAAAAACGCATTAAAATGCAAGGAGAATAGCATGAGGGTCATGACGCGTTACATTTTGGCATAATTCTAAATAAGGAAAACAGCTCAGTGAACATTTCGATTCAGTGCAAAATAAAACTGAACAATAGCTATAGGAAACAATAACAATGACAGAAATGAAGATTATAATGCAGCAGCAGAAGCAGCAGCAACCCTTGACAGGGGTTCGCTGGGAAAAAAAAAGGAATCCAGGTCCGAAGCATTCTGTTCTTGATCACTGTCGCGAATTTAGATTGGATACGAATATGCATTAAATTTACAACGACATCTGGTACACGAATTGGGGAAAGGTCCGCCAGGGGGAAGGGGTGGGGTCGGGTTTGTGCTCTACCACCAGGTACCAGGAAGAGAGAGCGAATTCCGTTTCGGCGTCCCAGGGGAGGAGGGGTCCTTGCGGATACCAGGAAGGGAACCCCTTTTATCTTTTTATGAATTTCTGAGTAAAACTTTTCGGATGGAAATGTAGGTCATGGTGATTGCGTTTGGCCATAAAAGGGGACAGACACCCTGCCACGACATTGCTTTGAATTTCATTAACCGTGACTTGACTATATTAATCTGGCAGATACATTCCGACGACGCAGGTGAATAGGATATCACTTGGTCGCTGGTCCACTATATTACAGCAGTCTCTCTCTCTCTCTCTTCTCTCTCTCTCTCTCTCTTCTCTCTCTCTCTCTGTCCCAGCCACATACTCGCACACTCACATTATATGATAATTGTGTTTCGCTTTAGTATTTGCCATCCATTTATGTATATGAATCTATAGTTTCATGAATACTCTTCTGTGCTCTTGATAAGTAAAACTGATTATATATGCCATTAATACAAATCCTGACATTTTTATACTTTCAATTATTCAGCCTCTGATAAACATCAACATCGAAGTCACTGTAGCCTGGGAATATCTAATACACAAAGGGATTTACATAATTAAGTACTTCAAGTACTTCTATCCTGACCAGGATTCAAGCCTTAGCCTTTTCGAGTTGACAGAGCGGATAAGTCTACTGTGCTTCTTTTAACCTAAATGCTGGGAGTCTTATACCTGATAGTTAGTTGAAGGTGGTGGGTCGCAGCCAGGTTAGAGAAGGGCAATGGGCTAGCAGATTCATTTCAGGAGACTTGCTGATTATATATATGAGGGCCTCAGAACCACAGAGTTGTAAACGCCACCCCCACCAATATTGAGTTAGGCGTACCAGTAGATTTGGCAACGTTTCCTCTGTCTATTTGTTGCATTTCTATGCTATTCAGGAGTTTCAAAAGGTCGAAATCCCTACTTGAGCATTAGGAATTATCGATTTTTGTCTACATGAATGAACGTTGTGTCGCAGGGAGGTTACAGCCTCATAAGGGCTCAGTTAGAACCACAAGGAAGTACGTGCGCAGCTCAAGAGTGAGCCAATGAGAGCGCGCGTCACTAAGCGGGTAGTCAGCTCTAAGCAAATCAGCATTTTTCCCCATAAGGCGGCCGTAAGTGTCGGCCAATCACCGCCCAGTTTACATTCCCCACCTCCCCTTGTTTTCAAGTTCTTTAGCGGATGTACAGTATTTTCATGGTGAGTACAGATTAAAATATTTGCTTTTTTTAGAGAAGTAGTAGTGAGTGTAGTAGTATTATTTTTCTATAATTTTTTTGTTTGATTATTATTATATTGGTGATGATTATTTTGATGGCTAAACATTATGATGATGGAATGTTATCATGGTCAACATCATCAATACTAATATTACCGTATTATCATTATTATTTGCTATTATCATTAATAATATTATTATAGATTTCTCCTATTGTTATTATTATTATTATTATTATTATTATTATTATTATCATTATTATCATTATTATTATTATTATTATTATTATTGTTAATATCAGTATAACATCCATGATTGTTATACCACGAAAGTATTTTCATGGTGAGTACACATTTTATTATAATTATTATTATCATCAATATTATTAAACCAAATTTACTGTATTACTATTATTATTGTATTTTTATATTATATATTTTTAATAGTATTATTATTATTATTATCATTGTTATTAATATTGCTATTATTCCTACCTTATTATTATTATTTTATTATTATTATTATTATTATTATTATTATTATTATTACATCTATTGCTGTTATAACACAAAATATAATAAACACTTTATTATCCTTTTACACATTTAATTTATGGTTTAAGTGCTGGTTATGAATAAAATATACACAAATGTGGGGGTTAGGCGTACATTTTGAATGCTAGCGCACCCACAATTTTTTTTTAATTTTCACCAAAAATTTATAAAGGGTAGGGCTCTCATATGAACTTAGTTTAAATCAATATTATTCTTAGAAGCAGAGTAATGAATGCTAGACTTTGAGGGCAATTTACTCAAATTTTAAAAAGTGGCTTTTACCACCTTGTGGTTCTGAGGCCCTCATATATATATATATATATATATATATATATATATATATATATATATATATATATATATATATATTATATATAGATATATCTATCTATCTATATAATATAATTATAAATATATATCTTAATTATATATATTATCAGATATATATGATATATATATCTCATATATATTTATAAATATAGCTATATATATCTATATATATTTATATATTCCTATATATATATATAATATATTATATCTATATATTTATATAATATATATAGATATATATATCTATATATATAATATATATATCTATATATTATATATATGTATAGGATATATATAATTATAATACCATGGTACCCTCGAGATATGAAATTAATCCGTTTCGAGGCGGCCTTCGTATCATGAGTTTTTCGTATCTTGAACCGCATTTTACATGTAAAATTGCCTAATCCGTTCCAAAACCCTACAAAAACACCCCAGTAAATTAATATTCCAGGCCTACAACACATGCTCTAGGGTTACGATGCCGATCCGACGGAAGAAATATGACTCCAAAAAGGCAAAATACTGTACATACTTGAGTAATATTCAACTGCATGTAATGTTCAACCCCATTTTTACAGCATATATTAGGACTTTAGCATATGTCCCTTAGCAATAAGCCTAGCCTATGTTAGCGGTTGCTACTGTAGCCTGGTCTATGATTCTGACATCTAAACCTAAGAAGTTAAAAGCTTAGAATATGCCAATAAAATGTATAAATAATCAGTATGTTACTCATTTCAAATAATTATTAATTAATCATTAACTATAATAAACAAACAAACAAAAAAAAAACCTTCCAATGAATTGTTTACATTCAGCTCTTACGAGTACCAAACGAATGCTAAGCAATCACTTTTCCTACGACACAGTAAGCCATAAATTTTCATTAGTATCTCTCTTCAACTAATGAAACTACCAAACAGTATAATAAGCATTCATTTCTATTCTTTATTCTATCTTTACCTAATGGAGATACCGAGTTACTGACAGCTATAATGAAAACATATACTAACGTAATATTAAAACAGAAGAAGAATTCTAAAAAATGTATTTATTTGTTGGCTTCGATGATAGCAGTCTGATTTTATTTTATATTTTATGATATCTAATTCACAATTTTTTTATTTAAATGTATTGCATGTACTCATTTCAAATAATTATTAAGTAACCATTAACTATAATAAACAAACCAAAAAAAAGCTTCCTAACTTCTGTTTACATCCAGCACTTAAGAGTATCGAACGCCAAGCAATCACTTTTCCTAGTACACAGTAAGCTATAAATTTTCATTATCTCTCTTCAACTACTGAAACTACCAAACATAAAATAATAACCATTCCATTTCTATTCTTTATTCTATCTTTACCTAATGGTTTTTTTTTATTAAATGTATTGCATGAATAAGTTTTTCAATTTACAGCATCCTTTTACCATTAGAATACTTAAAGCACAAGGGTAGATGCTGACCAATAGGAGAGCAGGATCTTATGGGTGACTAGCATCAGGAACCAATGTGGGAGAGCGGGAGGATGGTGGCGAGTTTACTCAGTTTGGTGGCGTGGGAGTTTTAAAATTGTTCTCGGTGTCGGGCGAATATCGGGACTTTACAGCACCAACCTTTCGTAACTTGAGCAATTTTCGTATGTAAAGCCGTAAAATTTTTTTTGTATTTGCCTCTCGTATCTCGAGTTTTTCGTAAGTTGAGCCTTTCGTATGTTGAGGTACCACTGTATATATATATATATATATATATATATATATATATATATATATGATATATATATATATATATATATAATAATATGTATATATATATATATGTATATATATATATATTATATGATATATATTATATATGTATATATATATATATGTATATATATGTATATATATATATATATATATATATGAAATGTATATATATATGTATATGTATGTATTATATATTATATATATGTAATATGATATATATATATATATATAAATATATATATATATATATATCTATATATATATATATATATATATCTATGTATATTATGATATATTATGTATATATATGTATATATATATATATATATCTATATATATATTTAGTATATATATATATATATATATATATATATATATATATATATATTTGCCCTTTCCCTTGGGAAGATAGTTTTAGAAAGTTTTATTTTCACTTTGCCTGTTAACACCCTTTGAAATTGCACTCCTTAAGGGGAGATCGCGCGCGCGTGCACACACACACACATTTACATATATAATGTGTGTGTGAGTGAGTGTGTTTGACCCAGGATTGTCTCTCACAAGAAAGAGAATCTAATTTCCCCCACATTCTTCCTTAACAAACCGCCAAAAGTACTCCTGACAAGAACTATCGTAAGCAAAGGCCGCCCTGAAGAAAAATAGCGGAGCTATTTTTCACATAAATTCCTTCATTCCAATCTAAGCCCCATTTTTCTGCCCTGAATACCTCATTTGCATACTTTAGACCCCTTACGTAAAAAAAAGTACCTGGCTAATGT
>NC_061095.1:20203816-20243816 GCF_015104395.2 Macrobrachium nipponense | reverse complement strand
GCGCAGTGTGGAAGGCACCTATTGTGTGGGGCGTATGGTTGGCAGTCTATATATATATATATATATATATATTATATATATATATATATATATATATATATATATTAGTTATATATATATCTATATATATGGATATACATTATCATATACGTATTGTATATAGAAATATATATATATATATATATATATATATATATATATATATATTCATATCATGCTATGGATGGTATATATAAAAATATATATATATCATATATATATATCTATATATATATATATATAATATGGATGTATATATATATATATATATATTATATACATACTTACATTCATAATATGTTATATATATCATATATATATATATATACATTCATGTACGTATATATATATATCATATATATATATATATATATATATATTATATATATATATATATATATATATATATATATATATATATATATATATATATATATATATATAACTGTAAAGATTTTCGCTCATGGTGAGCTTAAGTTTAATAATGGAAGAGGAACAGCGGAAGAAATACTGGCGATCATTTCTTCTTTTTATTGACACCTATGTTTCGGGAATCCTTTCCCATCTTCAGGGCTATAAATAGCATTAATTTTTTACAATATTAAAAAGTATGCTAAAATAACCTAATAATTATAAGAAATATAGTTTGTCATTAAGCTAAAAGAAAAATAAAAACTACAAAGTGACTTTAAACTAAAAGTAAATTAAAACACTGAATAACTTAGTAACATAACACTTCCAAAAGCAAAACGAAAAATAAAAATTGAAAAAATAAACAAAGACACCATTCTGCCGGACTTAAGAGGTTTGGTTGCTAACTGATGGAAAATAGCATAGTCAAAAGGCGATGTTAGAGGAATCAAAAACAAGGGAGAGAGAGAGAGAGAGAGAGAGAGAGAGAGAGAGAGAGAGAGAGAATGAATGTGAGTAATAGGCAGTTAAGCAATATGTAACAGTGTGGAGGTAGTTTGGTTGTTTAAGGTAGGAGACAGTTTCTTGATGTAAAGAGATTCTAAAAGAAGGAGCGAAAGACAATCAGCAGTTTGACAGAGTATTTTGAAATTATTGTACATAATGTCAGTTTTGCATGAATTTGCATGGTTCCTTATGGCCGAAAATTCTTTTGATTTTAAAATGCAGCCAGTGCGATAACTTACACCTCTATGGGAATCGATGCAGACTCAGTAAGCGTCGGGTTGATCCGACGTAATTTCCAAAATTAAATTTTGGACAAGTCTACTCATACACAACGAAAGAACGCATCAACTCCGGAAGGGTGTCTTTGAATTTAAAAAGTCTGCTTATTGTTAAAGGGTTGTTGAACACAAATTTGAAATGGACATACGGGTACAAAGTGCTCAGCGCTGTTGTCAGTTCACGTCTAAAGGCTGCATTTTTTACAAATGGCAATGAGAAATACATTAATTTCTTCGGAACTTGAGGACACAATAAACTGGGCTGATATATATTGTTTAAAAACTTTTTTACAATTTTGTCAAAAGAGGTCAGAAGGATAAGGATAACAGTTATTCTTAAAAAATACTTTAAGAAAGGCTATTTCATTATGAAAGCTATTCCAATCTGAACACAGGGAATATGCTCTGAATAAAAGTGTCTGCCGAATTCAGCTTAAATGTCTGAGAACAGTTACTAAAAAAGTTAGACCCAAACCAGTGTACGTCTTTTTCCTAAAAATACCTGTGAGAAATCTCCCATTAAAACGTGAAATATTTATGTCCAAGAAAGGTAGATGATTATTTGATTCCACTTCCATTGTAAACCTAATATTTTGATGAAAAGTGTTGACAAACTCTAAAAACATATCAGCATGGGATTTTTCTTTAAACAATAAAAACGTGTCATCTACGAATCTTCTATAAAAAAAATAGGCCGAAATAACTCTGGACATTGTCTAAGAAACAGTTCTTCTAGGTGGCACATAAATATATTGGCGAATGTATGACCCAGTGGTGACCCCATTGCCATACCATCAACCTGTTTATACAACTTTTTGTTAGAGACAAAGTGGGTATCAATCACTGCAAGCTCTTGTAGGCTTCTAAAACTATTTAAATCAAAACCATTGAATAGAGCAGTTTCTGTAGGGAAAATCTTCTTGAGTATAATTTCTATTGTTTCCTTAAGGGGCACGTTTGTAAACAACGACTCAACATCGAAACTGACCATGAACGCATTACTATTTTGTTCAAGAATTTCAGGAATGAATTTGGCGGAATTCTGAAGTCTAAACTGGTTATTTGTAAGGTTACTAAAGAGAGGAACTAGGAATTTGGCTATGGGGTAATTCGGTGAATTATAAGCCGCTAAAATCGGTCTGAGTGGTATATTAGGCTTATGGACCTTTGGAAGACCATATAAAACACTGAAAGCTGAAACAGAACTATACAGTGACTGATATGACCGTTCAGATAACATACCTTTCTCTTTCAACTGCTTCAATGTACGGTTTATTTTATCTTCTGCTTTAAAGATTAGGCTATACTGAGGTTCACCTACTTCAACAAACTTACTAGAGTCTGATAAAACATGTTTCATGTTTTGGATATAGTCACAACGGTTAAGAAAATAGTTCTATTTTCCATCAGTTAGCAACCAAACCTCTTAACAGTAAGTCTGGCAGAATGGTGCCTTTGTTTATTTTTTCAATTTTTATTTTTCGTTTTGCTTTTGGATGTGTTATTTTACTAAGTTATTCAGTGTTTTAATTTACTTTTAGCTTAAAAGTCACTTTGTAGTTTTTATTTTTCTTTTAGCTTTATAAAAAACTATATTTCTTATAATTATTAGGTTGTTTTAGCATACTTTTTAATATTGTAAAAAATTAATCCTATTTAAAGCCCTGAAGCTGGGAAAGGATTCCCGAAACGTAGGTGTTCAATAAAAAGAAGAAATGATCGCCAATCTTCTGGCTGTCCTCTTCATTATATATATTAGATATATATATATATATATATATATATATATATATATATATATATATATATATATATATATATATAAAATATATATATATATATATATATATATATATATATATATATATTGCATTATATCCAGATAAGGAATGATAACATTTTTGAGATTTGAATTTGCATGTGTGTAGGTTGGAAGGGGTGAAATTTAGGATTGGTGATTTATTTAAAAAGAGAAGGCTTGGTGTTTTGTCACTTGGTTTTACAAATGTCAAAGGGCAATGTGAGGAGGAATAAGGACAAAGAGTGACTGAACTTGTACCCTAAACAAACAGTGCTAGGGAAGGGTAGAACTTGTGGTGTGAGGAAGGCTCAATGGAAGGGTTTTAAAAGATTACAGAAGTGTGACAGAATGAATAATTTCGAGGGTAAGTGTGTATATTCTTGATTGGAAAAGAAAATAGAGTGAAATACAATCTTTTCTTGTAGAATCTGAGTTTGCTACTTGGCTTGGTTTTAAGTATTTATAAGGGTAGATGTGACAAGGTTATATAAATGCAGAGGAAGGTAACTAATAAAGACAACGATTTTGGTAGGTATGGGGTTCTTGGGAAAAATGATATATGTTTGGAAAGAGACTTTTGCGCAGGGAAAACATGGTTTGCAAAGACAGTTTTCAAGTATACTAAGGGAAGGGAAAAGAGAGAGGATAAGACTACGAGATTATGTTTTAGCACAAACCTTATGAAAGAGCCAGGGTACTGGGTAGGATGGTAAGAAGAGAAATGCCAGAAGTATCTAATCATTTGGACCAAACATAGACAACTTACGAGGATATAAGTTGGAGAGGACCGGATTAAAATGTGATTGTGAATGTGAGACAGGTGAAGTATGAGGGAAGTGAGACCAAATAAAGAGAAAATGGAAGGTATAAGGTACGATTTTAATTGAAAAGGAAAGACAGATGATCGAACAATTAATTTGTAAAAAAAAACAAAAACAGGACATTTAGGCAAGGAAGAGGATGTCTGCTATGAAGTAGCTTTGCGAGAAGTTTGAAAGTGAATGGAGAAAGTTGTAATGGTACACGTGGTCTCTTTGCACCAAAATCCTCGGTTCTGTTCTCGCAGAAATACCTGTAGCAAGGTGCTTTATCTGCTTTCATGGAGCTACTGGTAATTGTCTGCATAAATTAGCAATCTCATTCACAGTACACGCTCCGTTTGCTGATATAGGAGTACGCCGGGAACTGTTGGCTCAATCGAAACTTTCATAGACCCCTCATGTCCCTGTGCTGCTGGACAGGAGTGGAAACTGGGATTAACTATTAATAAAGTCACTCATTAGTTCTTTAGGTGTGGGTTTTGGAACATCTCATAATCCTAGAAGAGTCAGAGGCAACAAAATATTCAGAATGTGTGTGATTTTCCAAATATTAAGTTCACTTTATACCATTAGAGAATATACCTGATTGCACCTATCATACGTCTGTGTAAATAAACGTGATGCAAGGCTGTTTTGGACCATTAATATTCACAGCACATCAAATTATTCATTTTATTTTCCTTAATATGGACTTGCATAGAGACCTTAATGATCTCATACCTGATCTGAAACAAACAAACGATGTACTGCTAGGCATTGGTGAAGACAGTTTACGTAGATTCAATGCTCTTCGCGTCTTTACAGAATATTTAGATCATTGTTATATGTTGGTTATGAAGGCGTCAAGTCGAAGCAAAAAAGTGACTTTCGAATTTTATAGTTCACCGAGATTGTTGTTTTGTTTATTCACTAGGCCTCAAATGTAAGATGCCAGAGATAATAGGTTTATTCAGGGAAAATTCTGACCTCAGTAGATTCATAATTGTCAAATTTTACTGAGTTATAGTCTTTGGGTGAGGAAGTCTCATGGTAACATTCAAAGCACTTTGTCACTGTTATTCTCAAATTAGTATATTTGAAAGAAAGAAAAAAGTTGCTGATCTTGATGCCCTTACGCTGGAGCAGTATTATAAAGTTCGCCCAGATATTGGTATTCTATATGAAATTTTGAATCATGCTAATGATACATATTATCTAATTTGTTGATGTAGTTACTGTGGTAGGTAGCCCACCAACCCACCGGGAGTGAAGCCTTGCCATAAAAATTACATTTTCTGCCACTTGGTTTGCATGAGGCTTCACTCGAACCATTTATATTTTGTTGGACTAGTGACTGTGCGTGCCATTGGGCTATTAATCACCAGTCATGAGGATGAATAATGTCGTTAAAAGGGTATATTCCCAAGCTTACAAGCCAAATATAATAGTATCCAGTTTTGATGGCCCCACCCAAGCTTCAGAACGATGTTACGTATGCACTATGTGGGTTTCAGATCATGACTTTACTTCATAATCTGTAATCGAATTAAAAATAAGATGGCCCTTCATCTAATGGATTCAGTTGTGGTGTTCAGTTTATTATCTTTAAACAGTTCTACCTTTACAGCTTATAGTTGTATAGCTTTAGATCCAGTTAAGATATCAATGGATAGTGGTCACTTGCAAGAAAAGAAAAAAAAAGAGTATGATGAACTTGCTGTTGTAGGCTAGATGGAAATTGAGTTGAGTGGAACATTATTTTCCACATATGAGTGCATCTTGTCGTCATACTTACGCATATATAGTGTATATACATGGTATATACACATAGACACAGTCGCGATCACTTTATATATATATATATTATATGTTATATATATATATATATATATATATATATATATATATATATATATATAGTAATATATTATAATGTATATATATTATATATATATATATCTATATATATATATATATATATATATATATATATATGCGTGTGTGGTGTATTAATAAATGTGTGTATATATATATATATATATATATATATATATATATATATATATATATATATATATATATATATATATATATATATATATATATATATATATATATATATATATATATATCTATACCTATATATATATATGTGTGTGTGTGTGTGACATATTGACTGAAATAGTATGATAGTACTATTGCTGATACTCAGTTACCAGCAGTGAAGTGATACCAGTAGTGTATACGTCAGTAGTAAGAAGAATGACGTTGTCTTTTATGTAACTAGAGCACTAAGAATTTAAGGGGATTAAAAACAACTCCATCAGCGCCAATACACGAACATCTGTTATGTAGGGATTTGTTTTCACACGCTTTAATCCCCCTTATCGCATTACGGACTTATCATTACACAAACTGGCTCGAACTTAATCCTAAGTGAAATGGCTGTTCCATTTGGATGTAGCGTTGTTGTAAATTTTTTTTCCTTATGGAATGTATTTTATTTCTAGCAATATATATATATATATATATATATATATATATATATATATATATGTATATATATACATATATATATATATATATATATATATATATATATATATAATATATATATATATATATATATATCAGTAGAAGGATCCATAGTAATATTCTTGTTTATGAAGGCGAAATATATTTTGTAGAAATATATGCAAGTTTAGAGCTTTCATCCACCGTTTTGATAAATAAGAATACTTCTGTGGATCCTTCTACTGATTACTTAATTAAAAGCACGACACGGTGTTTTTTATATTACATATATATATATATATATATATATATTATATATATATATATATATATATATTGACTATTATATGAAGAACACGTTGCTTCGAAACCTAAACAATCCAAACAAGTTTACTGAATGAATGTGTGATGGGGAATTGAAACTTGCAATTATGTGTTTATAATTCTCCTTTTCTAAACTACAACGTTCCATGCATGAATCGTTTTATACCCGAACGATTTCAATCAGGATTCTCCAGCGATCGCTCAAGTGATTTATGAGGCAAGTTTATGATCACATCAAAGTAATTAAAAGAAGCCTGACAGTTTGCGTATAATATGGCCCTTTTCATATTTAACTCGTATTTTGCGCAATGGGGTCTTCATTCAATTATATTAATCACCATGTCATTTGAGTTATTTATTGAATGTAATTCCCTGTGGTAATTCCTTCCTGAATGTGTGTCAGTGGTTTTAATGTATTCCAATATCCACGTGTTCCGCTTTCGTGTTTTAAATAAATCTTATGTCAGTTATCATTTAAATGTCCTCAAATAAATTTTATGTCAGTTATCATTTAAATGTCTGTAAATAAATTTCATGTCAGTTATCATTTAAATGTCTTTAAATAAATTTTGTCATTTATCATTTAAATGTCTTTAAATAAATTTTGTCATTTATCATTTAAATGTCTTTAAACAAATTTCATGTCAGTTATCATTTAAATGTCTGATTTCTAATTATCCCATTATATTATTCAAGTCTCTGATTAAGGAGAAAATTTGCTATTTTTCATTTTTCAGTTTATTAAATAAAAGTAAAACTACTTCGTACTCTTCTGATTATTTTTTTTCTCAAAAGATTTATGTGAAGGAAGGGAATTTCCTTTCGCCCATTTATTCATCAATATTCTCTCCACATATCTGTTTCTCCTGGGAAACATTGTAACCTTTATTCATTAGCAGAATTGTTACTTATTAAATCATCCATAGCATGACTTTATTTAGTCCCTCCCTGTATTTCTCAATAAGTTCATCTGTTTCCAAATGCTTCATCGTCAGACTCCTATCTAGGTATCAATGTCACAAAGATTTGTTTACTTATAACAAAGCTTTACATACTCGTCACAATTGCCCATTACTTAGTGGTATTTGTTGGGCCGTATGATCTAAGTATTATTTATTACACTTTACTTTGCTGTTATTTGTAATGAAGAGTCTTAACTCTTACAACATAAGTGTAATTATATTCTAAGGAAAAGGAAATCATTTAACCCAGAAATGCCTAATTTGATGTAACTGAGCATAAGCTTTGCCAATTTAGGCATCGTGCTTAACACTACGGTCACTATCATAATAATCTGAATAGTTCCCAGAGAAACCATTCATTTCATGTTGTCTGTTACCGCTCCAACCTTTATCTTAAATATGTAGTGTGCACTTCATTACAATCCTAGATAATGCAGATTATAGGCTCTCACTGAGAGGACTTATCCCTGGTCACTCCACATACTATAGCACTACAGATCATTTGCTGGAAAAGCTTTATTTATATTACCTTTAACTATACCTTGTTACTTTAAACACGTGTTTTTGTCAATTATCCTCAGCTCTCCAAGTCTCTCTGTTCTGCTTATTCTGTCCAAAATTCTCTTTGTCGCCTGACAAACCAATCTCTTCAACACCTTTGTTGGGAGAGGGTAAATTCAGTTCCATTCTACCTGTTTAACAAAAGGTAAATTCAGCACCTATGTATTTAATTCTTAATTCAGTACCTGTATAGCGAAGGGTATGTTAAGCACCTTTGTATTGAAGTATTAATTCAATGCCTTCGTAACAAGACTGAATTTAACACCTTTGAAGCGAATTGTAAATTCAGTACCTCTGTAGAGGAATTAGTTCTCAAGAAGGAACTGACTACCTTTGTAGTGAAGAGCAAACTCGGTATATTCATAGTGAATGGTAAACTTGGTACCTTCTTAGTGAAAGGGAAATTCCATAAGTTGTCGTGAATATAAGTTCAATACTTTGATAAGTGAAGGGTAGACTCAGTGCTTTTGTAGCGAAGGGTTTAGCTGAATCTCTGTAGTCAAAACTTTGCTACCCTTTCGTTATTGTCAGTAAAATTTGCAGATACACCTTTGTTATTATCAGCTTCTGATAGTCGTTAGCAGCTTCTCATCATTGCAGTCATTATTTGTAAAATCCTCTTAGGCCAAGTTATATATGTTCGTTTCATATATGCTCTTTATTAGAATACTGTCAATATTCCAGATTAGAATATCAGTTCGTTTTAGTATGTCAGCCTCATTTCCATGTTCACGTTGCCGATACCATTTCAGTTTCATTATCAGAACTAATTGACCTTCCATGGGTATTAGTCCGGTATGTATCCACTTAATCCGAGGTGCTATAGTAGATTCACATCAACCGTGCATCTGATGTCTAGGCCTGTCCCTTACGACGCTCCTGATTGGCTGTTGATAAGCCAATTACAGGGCTGGAAACTCTTAGTCTCTCTCGAGAGTTCATATAGTCAGGATGTATATTTCACCTCTCCTGAGGGATACATTTGAAAGACGTATCCCTCAGGAGAGGTGGAACATACATCCTGCCTAAAGAGAGACAGAGAGTTTCCAGCCCTGTCATTGGCTTATCAACAGCCAATCAGGAGAGTCGTAAGGGACTGGTCTAGACAGATGCACGGCTGATGTGAATCTTCTATAGCTCCTCTGGGATCAAAGTATATAAAAAAAAACACCCATTTTTACATTTTGTGGTCAATAAATTATGTTAATAAACGACATTTTCGTGCGGCCGTCTACTTTACTTAGCATGAGTTTACCCTGGACTTTGACAAAGGTAATACCCCTCTCATGTGATTAATTTCGTCTTATTCCGCAAATCAGGCAGAGAATGGATTTTCTGTTTATCAAGTTAGCCCGCTCTAACAATGCCTAGGACAGTTGTTGAGGCTTCTGGAGCCGTCACACTTGTATACCAATCCCACTGTCAGCCGCATATCAATTCCCTTTCAGTATTAAAGCTGATTAGCTCTTGACCGCCTACCAGTCACACCTGGGGCCTTCTTCCCCCTTTATAGAGGATCTCGTCTCATATTTTAGTCTTGTTCAAGGTTACACGTTTAGAAATATCATTTACACTCCGGATGATCGTACAGCTGTTATCTAACCAGGATATTGATCAACTATGGTACTACAACAAAGATGATGTTTTAAATTTATTGGTTTTTAACTTCTCCATCATTGAGAATTATAACACAGTTGATCATCATTAGGTGGACAGATGAAATAGATTCACAGATATAACGTTTGAGGAGAAGGAATAAATGAAAATGAGAATGGATAACATTCAACAAAGGATAGTTCTCTGTCATGACACATAGTTTTCTCCTTCCCTTCCAAAAGTTCTAAGCCCATGGGAAATAAGCCCCCAAGATTTTCAAGAAAAATATCCGTATGGCTTTCAGAGCCCATGTCTATCAAAGGTGTTCTGTTTTTTTTATTGTATCTGTATAAAGAAAAATCCTGGCTTTTATCCAGATCACCACGAATACTGTATGGATACTGTCATGGGTCATTCGTCTTACCAAGGCGATTAAAGTAACTCTGTTCAGGGGACTTTAGATTTCACTGTTATCAGTGAACACTTTCTTCGTGCATGGCCTATAACACCGAAACAGCTCTTGTTACTAAATCACTAACATCAGCAGTCGGCTTTGTTAGTGGGTCATAGCCAGCCTCTCGAATACTGTGATCAAAGCCTCTGATGTAACAGAAAATCTAACTGGACTATAGCCCATGGGCAGTATTCCAAGTATAATGGTAATAATGTATCAGTCATACTTTTTTTTTTTTTTTAATGAATTTTGGATGTAACAACACTTGATAAACGACAGCCTGGTATTTCCCCATTTCCATATTTTTTAACACCTTTTAATCTTATCACTCTTGTAACCTTTCCTTTTGACGCATTGCCTATTTTCCTTCCAGAGAAATATTCATTAAATTAGTTACTGCCTCTCAGAGATTGTTTTGGGACTATTCAAAAAACGTTGCTCTCAAATAGATCTGTTTCATTCCTTGTTCTGGTTACAAAATGTTATGCTGATAACATTTTTTAACCAAACAACATGCGTTCAAGTATTTCCCCTTTTTCTTGAACACTCCCTTTTATGTAATAGCTGTGATTACGTCATTTTTTATATTCCGTTGTAAATATGATACCTATACTCTGTTTTTTTTTCATCTGTCCATCCGCCTGTTGTGTTTTTGTATGGTAACACTGCGTCCCGGGCTTTAGATAGTTACGCTATGTGTAAGTTTTAGGTAAATAAAAGGATATCTGGGTGTACATTTGCAACTGAAAAGTGTTTTAATAATTTACTGTATGCGAATTACACCGTTAATATTCGAAATAGGATATTATTATAATCGTTGAATGTAAGCTGAATGTAACTATCTAAAGCCCGGGACGCAGTGTTACCATACAAAAACACCACTGGCAGATGGACAGATGGAAAAAAACAAAGTATAGTCAATGATAACACAATACATATTACTGCTCCTAATTATGATAGTTTTATTATCCGTCACCAGTGCAGTAAAGGCCTTTCATGTGTATTCATGTGATAGTAATCCTACAACCCCAGTCAGTTTTATTGATTCTGCAAACATTTCTTTGGTAACATGAGCATTTTCATCATAAAGTAATGTTATTTCGGTTACCAGTATGAGCAAGACTCTAAAAACTGTGTGACTGGCAGATATGTATACGTGTACATACATTAATACACATGTATATATATATACATATAATATATATATATATATATATATATAATCTAATCTGTGTGTGTGTGTGTCTGTGTATGTGTGTGTATACGCTACCAATCACTGTTTCTACAGTCTTGGCTCACACTAGTAACTGAAATAACGGCATTACTTTAAAATGAAAAAGCTTATGTAACCAAAGAAATGTTTGCAGAATCAATTATATATAATATAATATATATATATATATATATATATGTGTGTGTCGTGTGGTTGGGTGTGTGCGATGTGTGTGTGTGGGTGTATATAAATACATATTATTATTATATATAGATATATATAATTATATATATATATATATATATATATATATTGTGGGTGTGTGTATATATATACATATATATACCTATATATTATAATATATATATATATATATATATATATATTGTGTGTGTGTGTATATATATATACACATATATATAATGATATATATATATTATATATATAAATTATATATATATGTGTGTGTGTGTGGTGGGTGTGTGTTATACCAATATATATATATATATAATATATATATATATATCTATATATATATATATATGTATACACATACATACACATACACACACGTGTATGTGCACAATGAATGAATGTTAATACCCTTGTTTTCCATACCTTCTTCATTGGACTTATCCAACTCTCCTTAGGGTATCCTCTCGTTCTCACTCCTAACTTTTCCGGAATATGCCCCCTTTTCACTGGCCTATCGTCTTCCTTTCTTTCCACATGACCGAACCATAACAAAACACTTTGATCTATCCTCTCACACTTGTCAACATTTTTACACCTTTTGACCACTTTTACATATCTCCAGGTTCCTCTCCTTTTCGAAACGTTTTGCACCATATGTATACTTTGGAAACTGTGCGCATCAAGTTTCATTTGTTTGAATTTTATTTACTTTAATTATCCACCCTTCACTTAATTTTTATCTATCTCTCCACTATCTGGGTCTGTCTATCTATGACACTTTTGCCTCACCAGCATTGCCCCTTTGTCTCTTGATGTATTATTTTTAAATATCTTCTAATATCCTCATGTTTTATAAAGTAACAGGGAGACTGATTTGCCTTCTCTGTGATTGAGGAGCGTCTAAAACATTTCCTTTCCTTCAATCTTCTCCCAAGCATTCGGAAATTTGTGTTCCTGTAACCTTTGGTTGGTTTTGTTCGAGCGCTGTTTGAGGGTCAGTTCTAACATTTTTCTTTTGAATCTCTTTCACCATTGGGGTATAACATCATGCTTTTGATCTTCCATTCCCTACGATGTATGTTGAAGGTATTTGTTCTCTTGTTCACTAACATATGATTTTTGTGCCACTTTCCATGAAAACTTACGTTCACATATTCATGACTTGGGATCCTTATTGAATTTCCAGCTAAGGCTGGTGAGATCTCATGACGGCCATGATGAACAAACAATCTGAATTTTCCCTACTCTTGGGGATGATGCAGATGAAACCTGCGAATTGAATGTTGCTAAAACCAAAATCCTTCACGTCTTTAGCTGTATCATTTAAATTTTCCCCCATAACTTTGAAAACGAGGGAACTTCATATCTTTTTCCAACATTATAGTGACAAAATGATCCTCAGCGGTTGTCACATTATAGTACTAGATAAGCAGGCTGTAGGTAGAATTCAGTCTTTTTATTTCTCAGCCACATCAACTAACAGAAAAACTTTTTATTAGTTTTCTGTAAATGAAAACTGTTGAGATGACTTTTTGTCTTTCCGTCTGCCCTCAGATCTTAACACTATTGAGGCTAGAGGGCTGCAAATTGGTATGCTGATCATACATACGCCAGTTATCAAACATACCAAATTGTAGCCCTCTAGCCTCATTACTTTATATCTTATTTAAGCTTAAAGTTATCCATGATCGTGCGTTTACCAATATAGGTGCCAACAACACAGACCACCACCGGGATGTGGTTAAAAACTTCATGGACCGCGATTGAGTTTCATCGGCTGTGTCTGAGAGTTTCGTACAGGATTATACGCTATACAGAAAACTCGGTTGCGCCGAAAAATTTCAGCATATTTTTTTACTTTTATTGTATATAAAAGCAATCATAGTACGTCAGAATTTCTTCATTTGGATTCTAGGCTTTGTAGTTTTCAGCATTTCAAGAAAAAATGTCGAAAGAAGTGAAGAGGATACTGTTGTTATTAAGGTTACATATAACTGACCTGTAGATTATATATTATTATAATAGTATATATATATAATATAGTTATATATATATATTATTAATATCTGTATATATAATATATAATATAATCTACATCCGTTTGTATGTATGTATATATAGATATATATACACTCACTACACACATATATATATATATATATGTATATATATATAATTATATATATATATATATATTTAATATATAATATATATATATACGTATATATATATATATAATTTAATATACTATATATATAATTTCCGCAGTCACACATAATGGCAATTTTACAGCAAGGTATTTTTGGGATGAAGTTGATTATCCAATTAATATCCCCTTCAAGGTTGTATACCGCCACAATCAACTAACGAGCAGGTACAAATTCAGAGCTTAAGTCAGCAGAGGGAGAATGATGTTTGACAGAGCAAATCTAAAGTTCCTCTACTACCCTGGGAACCAGTTATATAATTATATAAATATATATATTATATATATATGTGTGTGTGTGAGTGTGTGTGTGTGTGTGTGTGTAAATTTACATCTCCAACTACCTGCATGTAGCAAGTTGCATATCGATCCACACCTGAAGCTTCTCGTGAATATGTTTCCGAGCTCTGCAATTTGCAAGGTTGTTGCTTCATGTCAAATCTCAATCATGAGATATTATTAGTAGGAGCAAGACATTGCTCCTTCCTGATTTAAACAGTGAACGGTATATAAAGGCAGCATTTTATTTTCTTATAGAATGGCTCCCTAGAATTTGGGGATGTGTAGGCAATTTCAGTAGACTGAAAAATTTGTCGGTTTTCATGGATTGTTTACTTTGCAACACCCAGTTTTCACTCCAGTTTCACTCATGTGAAAAAATGGCTTTAAATTTTAAATATTTTGTTCAAAAATGGTGCCTTAAGAAGTCAAACTGAACACTTTCTCTTAACCCTGTACTTATATTTAATATTCGTGGATGAGTCATATCTTATGTTCACAATTGCATTTTTAGATTAACTTGCAATATCAATATATAGTCAGTCTGTAACTCAGTACGTTAATCACTGAACTTCTATCTAAAAACAAAAACGTTTTTGCTTTTTTTAAAAGCAGATCCAACAGTCTTTCAGTATGCCAAATGTATCTTCATAAATTTTCAGTTCTAAGCCATTTTCTGTTACATTTCAGCCGGATCAGGCTCATGTGGGTAAATATACTGCAAGAGCTTTAACGAAATATTAAAAGGCAAAAGTGCCTAGCACTTTTGTGTCTAATACACCCTTCTCAAGGTAACTATACCCTGAAGAAGTGTATATTAAATACCTTTTAGTATTTCCTTTTGGCTTTAGCAATATATATATATATATATATATATATATATATATATATTATATATATATATTTATATATATATATATGTGTGTGTGTGTGTGTGTGTATGTATATATGTGTGTGTTGCTTCTGTATTCATCTCTGAGGTTGCTAATTCAATAGAGAGTAAGTAGTACTATATCATGTTTACAAAATCCATGTCTGAAGAAATCATTAAAAAGGGAAAGGAAGCAAGACGGATGAGGACTGTAGAAAATATATACCAATATATTTATAAATAAGGAAATAAATAATTAAATACATACATACCTACCTAAATACATACACACATGCATACTTACTTCTTACTTTCACATTGAATGCATATTTATGCTTATATGAGTCTATATACATATACATATATACTATATATATAGTACATGAACCCGTTCGTGTATCCTTTCTAGTTTATGTATGTGAATATATATATATATATATATATATATATATATATATATATATATATATATATATATATATATATATATATATATATATATATATATATAATATATATATATATATATATATATATATATATATATATAAGAAGAGAAACAAATAGACAGAGATGTATACAAACAAATGGATTTATTTTCGTACAAATTACTATTATTGTCATGACATTTGCAATTAAAGGCTAATGACTCAAATTGTCCCAGAGCGCATGCGTCAATATGGGGATGATAAACGGATATTAATTTAACATAAATCTTATTTTTACGACCAGTCACAAGGGTGAGGTTATTGACGGGGTTTTATATTTGGCGATGGAGGCGAACCCTTCTCACTAAATATAAATGGGTTATAATGTTGGTCTCATTTATCCACAACCCGATAACCTTTAGGAGATTTATAATTAAATGGTACTTACCTTTGCTCATTTAGGCTGTGAAGAGCGGCCGGGGAGTGACGATGTCTATTCGGGTTTATTCTGGCAGAAGGATTAGCCATACGGGGAAGTTAGTCACCCGTGCTGGCCCTCTTCTCTTCTCTTCGTTTGTTTGTTTGTTTGCCTGTTCGTCAGTTAATCCTCTACATCCGTTTTTTGTTTCTTTGTCCAACTAATTTAGTTTGCGACTATCTTTAAAGTCTACTACTATTCATAATATTTTCTATATTAGCTAGAACTTCTTTTTTTTTTCACTAAATTGCTACGGTAAGCGTTTAATATTTCTCACACGAAATCTACGGTTCTTGCACTAATATTCTCGATGTCTACATTCTTAACTTGGCACCTACTGGAGAAGTGTTATGCTCTAACCGTCTTTGAATATATACAGAAGAGAAGAAATACGTCTTTTATTGCGTTAAACAGGAAGAAAGTATTTCCAAAGCCAGTAATGTTTGATCTGTGAACACGATTTAAACCATCATACAGCTTTCATAAAGAATTTTTCGTACTGGCAATGCAACAACACGAAAACGTTCCTTTCCCGGCCCCCGGGCTAAAACCTAGCAAGGGCTCGACAAGACCCAGCTGGAGGGGCTGCTGACCCCCCACCCCCCATTGCCCTGTGACGTCATCAATCAACGGATTTGCTACTCGCCGTCGCCGGGCGAATGGAATGACGTTAAATAGCCTAATTCCGCGCTTCTTTTGGTCTGGGTGATTGAATTATGAGCCCGTGGAGCGCTCGGGTGCCTAATAGCGAGCGGCAACGGGGCCCGGGTGCCATTTTTCCCAGAGGTGATCGTCGGGAACTTTTTCCTTTTCAGACACAGACGAGAGAGAGAGAGAGATTTCCGTCTTGAAGTTTCCCTCCCTCTCTGCTCGATTCCCCTTTTCCGATCTCTGTCTCCAGTCTTCTTCTTCTTCTGCTTCTTCCTCTTCTTCTTTTGCTTTTCTTGCCGCCTTTTGAGACGGCAGAAATTATGTTACGGGCGAATTTCGGTTCCCGCTCTCGCAGACGGGGCCTTGTGTTTTGCGGCGAACTTTTCTCACCGAGGATTGGAAAATGGGAAAGTTTTAGTCCCGGATGAAATAGTTCCACACCACACGGAGGGCGTCGAGTCTCCTCCTCGCTCGTCTTCACGTAATCATCGTTATCATCATCATCATCATCATCATCAGTATCACACTACCCTTTCTTTAACACCCCCCCAACGGGACGCAACCACGGGGAGTCTCTTGATTCACTTAAACTGAGCGGGGGATGATGAGACGAGAGGAGATGACATAAGCGCACTACTACTAAGTCGGCCCATTCTTTTCAGAGGGCGCCTCGGAACCTCCTCCTTTCAAACGAACACTCGTCCATGATGACAATTTGGGGAGTCCCGTTCGTCCGGTACCTTTGTCATGCCTTTGAACACCGAGAGTGAGCTCCTTGTCTCTCTCCGAAGGTCGAATGGGAGGGAGGGAAAGTGACCGACCGCCTCGTCTCGTTTAGTCGTGGCCTACGATGATGACGACGTCATCGTCGTCGTCGTCGTCAGGAGATAAACGCGTCTGGGCTCCCGTAGGGAAAATTAGTTTCCAGAGGCGAAACGCGAAGGAGGTGTCCACTTGGACCACGATTGACACTAAGCAAATGACAATCGATGTCTGTCACGTGACCCGGTATGTGTTGTGTTGGTGGTGGAGGTAGTGTTGGTGGCGGTGGTGGTGGTGGTGGTGTAGGAGGAGGAGGAGGAGGGGACGGAGGCAAGCCTCTCTCTCTCTTTCTCTCTCTCTCTCACTCTCCTCTCTGGTCCTCACAACACAACAGCCAGACTCGCACTGCCCAGACACCGTCCCACACCATCCATGGCCCCCCCCTGCTCAACTCCGCCTCTCTTCCTCATCCCTCTCTCTCCCTCTCTCTATCTCTCTCTCATTTCCTCGCTCTCTCCTGGCTTCAATGGTTACTCAACCATGCATCTGCTCTCCGTCTCTCGTCTCTCTTTCTCTCGCGGTTGGTTACTCTCTCTCTCTCTCTCGCTCTCTACTGGCATGGTAACTCCCAACCATGGCATCTGCGCTCTCTCTCTCTCTCTCTCTCTCTCGCTCTCTTTACTGGCATTGGTACTCCCACCATGCATCTGCTCTCTCTCTCTCTCTCTCTCTCTCTCTCTCCTCGCTCTCTTTATGGGAATTGGGTACTGCCCCATGCAATCTTGTCTCTCTCTCTCTCTCCTCTCCTCTCTCACTCGCATTGGACTCCCACCATGCATCTGCTCTCTCTCTATCTCCGTCTCTTCTCTTATCTCTCTCTCTCTCTCTCTACTACTTGGTACTTTCCCACTCTCTGCTCTCCTCTCCTCTCTCTTCTCCTTCTATCTCTCTCCTCCTCTTTACTAGCTTGTACTCCCACCCGGCATCTGCTCTCTCTCCTCTCTCTCTCGCTTCTCCCTCGCCTCTCTCTCTTCTCTCTCTCTCTCTCTACTACCATTGGACTCCCACCAGGCATTTTCTGCCTCTCTCTCTCTCTCTCTCTCCTCTCTCTTCCTCTTTACGTCGCATTGGTACTCCCACCATTGCCCATCTGCTCTCTCTCTCCTCTCTCTCTTCTCTCCTCTGCTCTCTCTCTCTCTCTCTTTCTCGGTCTTCCCTCTCTCTCTTCTCCCTCTCTCTCTCTTTTGGGTAAATCCACCATGCATCTGCCGCTCCTCTCTCTTCCCTCGTCTCCTCTTCTCTCTCTCTTCTCCTCTCTCTCTCTCTTTCAGCATTGGTACTCCCCACCATGCATCTGCTCCTCTCTCCTCCTCTCTCTCTCTTCTCTCTCTCTCGTCTCCCTCGTCTCTCTCTCTCTCTATTACGGCATTGGGACGCGCCACATGCAGGCTGCCTCTCTCTCCTCTCTCCTCTCTCTCTCTCTTTCTCTCTTTTTACCGGCAATTGGTAATCCACCCATGCATCTGCTCTCTCTCTCTCTCCTCTCCCCCCTTTCCCTCTCTCTCTCTTTACTCGCATTGGTACTCCCACCAGCAGGTCTGCTCTCTCTCTCTCTCTTCTCTCTCTTTCCTCCGGTTAAGCTTCGCTCTCTCTCTTCGCTTCTCTTCGCATTGGACTCCCACCATGCATCCTGCCTCTCTCCTCTCTCTTTCTTTCTCTCTCTCTCTCTTTCTCTCTCTCTCTTTACTGGCATTGGTACTCCCACCATGCATCTACACTCACATGTCAGCGTCCATCCTATCGCCTCCCCACAAAGGAAGACCCACAATCGATTTGAAGTGGATTTTTTCCACATTGCTGTTTCCGGCCTCATAATTTCTACGGCGCTTCATCTCCATACCCAGCGCCCACACGCGAAAAACGGGCGGACGCACACGGGGCTACTTACGCCGATAATTGGTCCGATTCCGGTTCGGCCCGTAGGTTCAATTGTGTGGTTATTGTCAGCGGCGAGTCCTCGAGATAAAATACTAATTAGTAGCTGTGCACTTGAGCAGCGCATGCGCCTTAAAGCACTGGCTTGATTATTATTATTATTATTATTGTAGTTTTAGTCATATGGAATTATGTGTTATTTACATTTCCGCTATGCATATACGAGTTCATCATGAACCTCCCCTCTCTCTCTCTCTCTCTCTCTCTCTCTCTCTCTCTCTCTCTCTCTCTCTCTCTCTCTCTCTCTCTTTCGTTCCCTTGTAGATATGACCACACTTTTGTGGTATCTTAGTTTTCCTCGTAACTCACTACTTTTATACATTCTTTACGACGCCGCTGTGTCTTCCTTCATCAGAAGCATTTATGCTCTGTAAATACTCTTTGTTTATTGCTCCCTAAAAATTTTACGGCAGATCTTGCTGGGGGAATGTAGAATGCTTGGCGAGCGGTTTCCACGCAAGGTTGTAGAAATATCACGGCTGGAGAATTATTAACCAAAACGGACTCTTCCTGATTCTTTTCCTTTAGATATGTTTTGAAGCCCTGAGACTGTTTGCAATGATTAAATCGGCTATATTCTGCATTATTCCATTATTTTGATGCCAGGAATGCTTACAAATGAATGCCAAATATTTTTCTTCCTAATATGTGCTTCGTCAATACAAGGCAGTTCTCATTTTCATCATATTTAGGAAGTAATTTAGTTGTTTTCTTGCTTTTTAGGGCAGTTGCTTCAGCATTTTCAATTGCCTCTGTTTGCGTTATCATTTCTTTTATAAAATTTGTATAAAAATACGGATGATTATAACAATGACTTGAATCTGCTTTAATACGGATACAGTAAAACAAAAACACACAATATATATATATAATATATATATATATATATATATATATATATATATATATATATATATTACATATATGTATATATATATATATATATATATATATATATATATATTATATATATATATATATTACAGCTGAACATTAATATCAACTGGTGAAACCATTACCATTCGGAATGGGATTGCTCTCATGAATAATATTATTCATATCAGTCAGTGTATTTTATTCATTTCAGTGTATTCATTTCATGTTTTGACCGGTAACTGAAAATTTTCGTTCGTCGAAGACTGTGTGGCTAGTGTTGGGTGAGAGCTCTGGAACGCCCCCCCCCCCCTTTACCCCTACCCCTATTCCCTAATGATAAATGATCAGTCGTTTTAATAATGGAGTGCTTTGTCCGTACCTAGTGTAAAGCATATAATAATTTTACGCTTTATTATTCCGTTTTCATATTTTATTTGTAAATATTTCTAGAATAAAGACTAACTTTACCTCGGCTCCATCATGTCTTACTTTTCTTTTTTCCCAGTCTGTCTCCATTCCAGTTCCCACTCTTTTACTCCTTCTAATTCCCAGACTTTCCCTTTTCTAATTCCCAAGCTTTCCCCCTCCTCCAATTCCCAGTCTTTTCCCATTCCAAGTTCCAGTCTCTCTCTCTCTCTTCCATTCCCAAGCTTTCCCTCTTCCAATTCCCAATCTTCACTCCTTCCAATTCCCAAGTTTTCCTTCATCCAGTTCCCAATCTTTACGCTTTCCAATTCCCAGTCTTTCCCTTCTTCCAATTCCCAATCTTTACTCTTTCCAATTCCCAATCTTTTACCGTCCCAGTGTCCAGCTTTCCTCTCTTCCAATCTTTTCCTTTTCCAATTCCTAATCTTTCCCCCTTCCAATTCCCAGTCCTATCTCTGTACAATTCCACGTCTACCTTAACCACGGTCCTGACCTCACAGTTCCCCATGATCTTCTACCCAGTTCCCCATTTGTTATTCCCCATCTACCCAGTTCCCAATTTCCAACCCTATTTCCCTTATTCCCAATTCCCCATCTTCCCCCCGCCCCCCCCCCCATCCGCCCCCCACTATTACCCTTCCACTCTCACTCCCCTTCTCCCACAACGTCTCGCGCCCACCCCCTTAAATCGGCTAGTTCCCTCACGCCCACTCTCTCTCTCTCCGGCTTTCATTCCGCCCACCCGCCATCCCGCCCACAATTTCACCCTCTCCCTCCGCCGCTTCTCATCACGCCACTCTCTCTCTCTCTCTCTCTCTCTCTCTCTCTCTCTCTCTCTCTCTCTCTCTCTCCTCATTTCGGATCATTATTTCGACAGAAAAACGTAGTCTGCGCGGAACCTAGTCATTGAAATGTCCTCCAGAATTTTAACATTTATTAGTATTCTTTTTTTTCGCTCTCTTTCGTTCTTTTCGCTCTAATTTTGGCTAAAAGACACTGCGGATTTACTAGGACCTTTTGGTTGGGGGTGTGTTTCTTTGGAAGCAGTCATTTGTGTCTTCATTGTTATTATTAATTACTTACGTTTAGATATTATCGGTACCTTTCATATACAGAGTATATATAGTCTAGGAGCCAGATGCCTCTATCTGTTAAAATAAGGGATTTACCCTACACGGTGAGCCCCTTACGTTTTGATGCATTCTTAATATAGATTAATATATAGCACACCATAATCAGGACGGCTCTTAAAAAATCTGCTTTTCGAACACCTAAATATTGCCATAAATAGCTCTCTAGATTAATCTATCTTATTTGCGTTGGCCACTTTCATTAAATGTTATGCCATATGATCGTTTGTTTATATATTCACGTAATATTCTGGTAAAATGACCTTCACACAATAAAGATGGAAATGATATACAAGAACATTACACCTATAGGCCTCTGGATCATTTTTTAAATGAAACAAATGATGACTTTTGGAAAATTTACCGAAAACTTCTTACATGTCGGTTAAATAATCAAGCTGCAACTCATAAAATATCATAACTAAGATATGGAAAATTTACCCAAATTCTAAACTATAGATAAAGTTTGATATTTGCATAAAATTTGGCCCAACTCAAAAATATTCATGCAACACCAATGACACAAAGCATTATATAGTATAGTATGCCTTAAATAATACCATTTTCTCTCATCACTAAAAATTAAATCTGATGTAAGGGATATGAAAACAGAGTAGATTAGATTCCTATGAAGTCTCATATGACCAATCATTGGCCATAGCTGCACCCAGTCTTCACAATTATGTTACACTTTTGCTTTCTGATGCAATTCCAAATAATATAGGTAAAAATGAACTTCTTGTTAATCCTCAAAATATTCATGAAAGTGTTTTAAACATCTCACAAGACATTGTGTCTGCCGTAACTGGTTTGCATACACCCAAGCATGTTGGTTTAGCTGTATATGTGTGTCATTAAACTAGGAGCAAAGATATCATAACTATGCTTAGTCGGTTAGGATATTAGTTACATTGAGCCCCAAAGGGTCTTAGGAACTGTAGAGGCTGAAGTTGATGAACAAACAAATGATGAAAATATATTTATTTCTGCAAATATAGTTTCGGGTAAGTTCACTCACTTTGCAATTGATAATATAGATTTCTCTGAATGTACACTTGTTGGCTCTAGTACGCATATGACAGGCATGGTTATGTACCAACCAGGGTTGCTGGAAGGCCATGTATTTGGCAAGGTACTTGTGGATATAAGACACAAGCGTACCACACATGGATAGTATTATAACACTTCTATACTGTCAATAAACACTGTCCATTCTGTAAAGAAGTTGAAGCGTGAGCTGTTCCCAGAAAAGGCCAACAGCACGATACTGGAATTCTTGCAGGGCTCACAATCAGATACCACAAGTATTAATCTCTGCTGGAAGTTACTCTGACTTTGTCCTAGTAAACTTCTTGAGGTAGAAGTTGATTGCTCGCATGGAATGTGTTTCATGCTACGCTGAATCATAAAAACATTCCAGTTACAGCGATTGGGTACTGCCCCTTCATACCCAATTTACCAACTCACCCAGCAGCTGTAGTAGAAGCAGTGAAAATATGCATGAAAACCAGCAAAAAGTTGGAGATGACATACTGTTATTACCCAAGATGAATCTATTTATGAGATTATTTACACACTGCAAAAAGGCACCAGATTAATGAAAACCTGATTCTCAGGGTAGGGGGCTTCCATTTTTTAACAAACTATCTAGGATAGCTTAGCTTATGTATGGTTCAGGTTTGAAAGAACTGTTTGTCATCAGCAATGTACTGAAAGATGGCACAGCAGAAAAAGTCCTCTCTGGTAAAGGTTACTATCAAGCGATTAACGCTTGTGTATGAGGTGCTGGAAGCCCTTAGGTTTAATGCATTTGAACATTGGGTGATTGAAGAAGGAATCAGTATGGATGTCATGGCAGAAATAACTGAATTAATATCCTCACTGGGCAAGGAACTAAAAGAGGGTACTCCCATAATGCAAACAGTGCACAAATTTTTATAGACCAGTTTGAATCTTGTAAAAAGTACAGCAAGACCTACCAGTTTTGGTGTAACTACTCACATATGATAGAAATCCTACTGTCATACATTCATGCAGAGATAAGTGGGGAATGGCAGGAGCCAAATGCAGAAATGGTTGAGTATATAGCTGATAATACTAAATACATTAAAGCAGTAATGTATTATCTACATGAAATTTATGCGACATTTGAACGTGGATACTTTACTGTGTAGCGACCTTCTGGAGAATCTAATGTAATCTGGACAGATATGGCAGTGGAATGTTCACAGAACTGTGATGCAAAAGGTAGGTCTGGTCAAGCTGGATTAAAGGGAATAACAATGAACAAGAATGCACAAACCAGGTGGTTAAAGACTCTACCATTTGTAGCTGCAATATCAACTTCAATTAGGGTGATGGCACATATGCATACCGAAGATAAGTGTCATTATGAAGGCAGCATTGCAAAAAAGAAAAGACAATGTAACTTACGTGATCACATTATATCAGCCATTGAGAGTGGCCAGATTATTAACCCATTTGTATATGGCAAAAAGCATCTGGTCTCCATAGCTGATGGCAGTGTGGCAACAGAACAAATCAGTGATGATTTACTTGAGTTAAAAGAACATGGAAAAAAGCATTAACTGAGTTTATGAGTACTGTTAAATTTAAGAAACTTAATCTTCACACATTCAAAGCTATAACACCGTGCAAAAAAAAAATAACACAAAAGAGGAAGGTAAATGAACTTGTGAGACCATGTACTTGAAACGAATGGTGATGGAACTAGAAAGAGATGGTCACTCTGTAGAACTGAAGGAAGTTTTGAACCATGAAATGCACAACTACCCTCTTTCTATTCATGGAAAATGGAATCAGTTTGAAAGATGCCAGTGGATGTTGGGATAGACGAGGACATTCACAAATGGAGTATAGTATCAGTAGTAGCCATGCCATAAGAAATTGGGATAGCATTCTCGCAAGTAACGTAAGTTAAGCTCATCTGTTGCAATTTTTGTATGAACAGTGGTCAAATCTGTTACATGATCATTCCAGATGGTGTAACTGTAGTCTTGACTGGTGAGTTGGGTTTGAAAATAGGCAAAGAAGTTAGAATAGAGAGGAACAGAAATACAAGTCTTAAAGAAAAGGACATCGTGAAGTTGGTATCACCCACACAAGAAGAAACTGACACCCGTTTATTCATGTCTATAGCAGCCTGTATCCATATGAGATGTTCAAGAGTTGTAATTAAGGTATCTGACTCAGACATTGGGGTGATAAGTGTATATATATATGATTACTTAGCAGCAGGAGGCTTGAAGGAGCTATACATGCAAACAAAAGACTATTTCATCCCTATTCATCAGATCATTAAGGTTATAGATGCTGATGAGGCAAAGATGCTTGCCTTAGTACATGCTATGTGGGTGTGATACTACTAGTTTCTTTTATGGTAAAAGCAAGAAAACTTTCTATGCTGCGACATGTATTCATAAAGCTGATCTAGCAAGAATCTGCTCCCAGTTGGGAAACGATAACATCAGCACTTCTATAATTGACCAGATAATTACAGTGACAAAGTCGGCCACTATTGCTGCCTACCATCCACAGGAATTTAATTAACAATCTCAATGCACTTAGACTTCACTTATATGCTAGGGAGAAGAACATAAAATTACTACCGCCTACAGATGATGTCTTTCGCCAACATGTTTTAAGGACCATCTTCCAAACAGGCAGACTAACCCATGTCTTCCATCACCACTCGAATTTGCTGGATGATGCTACCGAGTGGTGCAGTACTATCCTGTAGTGATGACAAAATATTCACTACCATCATCAATAATAATGATAACTAGTTTTAAAAGAATGATAATATATTTATCTAATTCTATATGTTGCGGTTTGGCGCATAGTCGTGTTCGTAAACTGTGTCGTGCCTTGTGGGTCCTTTGGTTTTTATGTAAATTTTCATTCATTGCATTACTGTCAGATGTATTATTATCACATGTCCTTTCAGCTGTACTTGGTTCACACAAGAGTGATAAGTTTTTTAATTCATATATTAATGTGCTATATATATATATATATATATATATATATATATATATATATATATATATATATATATATATATATATATATATATATATATATAAACCCTTCTTTCATATATATATATATATATATATATATATATATATATATATATATGAATGCGTGCATGGATGTTTGTACGTATGTATGTTTGTGTGGCTTATTTTAGCCGTAATTGTACATGGAACAATGTAGCTTGAAAATACGGAAGAATGTATCGTTTCGTGTTTCTCCTACCAAATATTCTGCTTGTCATTCTGCTTCGAGATTTGTACTCTTCTATTCATTTTAGGTTAATGTCTGTTTGGAAAGCAGTTGCTTAACCGTTTCTGTACTGCAAACAATAGATCAAGCTATTTCTTGGTGCTGTTTGAGTTTGTTTGTCAGTTGCACGCAAATCTAAAATTTGACTTCATGGTGAGGTACGAGTACAGTGCGTTTATAAATATCGAGTACAACTATCGTTGGCTGTAAAAGTTTGCATTGTGACTAACGTTCTTGCATTGTACGTGGATAAATATATACTGAAAACTTTGCGTATATAGACAAAAGCAGCGAAACTGAAAGATGCGTGTTTTTATTCCTACATTAAGATGTTTCAGTGTTGGTCTAAAAAGTGCTTCGTAAAAACAATTGGGTTCCCACTTTCGCTGACATTATGAAGCCTTCAGTCAAACCAAGTGTAAGTAGATATTTATATTGAAAACTTTGCGTATATAGACACAAGCAGCGAAACTGAAAGAAGGGTTTTCTTTCCTACATTAAGATGTTTCAGTGTTGGTCTAAAAAGTATTCTGTAAAAATCAACAATTGGTTTCACACTTTCGCCGACATTATCAGATCTTCTGCCAAACCAAGCACGTTTTCGTTTGCATTCCTACTCACGAACTGGAATACCCTATCAAACCAAGCATCATTTTAGAAGAAATACGGAACCAATTTCTCTCGCTTCTAGCGAACGAAACATCAAATGGAAATTGCTGGACTATACCACTATTTCAAACAGACCGTAATCACGAACACCGAGTGACACTTTTTGAAATTAAAGCCTGACGAGCCCCAGCAAGCGTAGAAAGACCTGGGCAATGCAACGGTGCCGAATATTGATTTCGTGTTTGCCCTTGTTGATGGTTATTAGCGATCCGGCGAGACGGTCACTGTTATTGCCCTAAATGGCAATCCGCTGACTGATGTCTAGGATGAAATTTTGACCGGAGAATTGTTGACTGAAGACGATCGATCGATGGATGTTGGCGACTGTGGAATTGAAAAAATGGTCGTGGTTTTTAGCGTTTGTTGTTTTTTGGGGATACGATGTATTCAATGTCCATTTGGTAAGGAAAGAGAGTAAGGCATAATTGAAATGTTTGGTAACATGAGTTCTAGTTTGTTTTTACAAGTAATGGTAGATAGCTTAGGCTACAGTGAGAATTTCTTACAAGATTTGTTTATTAATGAATAAAAGAAAAAGGGGGCATTTGGAATACGTAACACACACGCACTCGCGCGCGCACACACAAATATATATATATATATATATATATATATATATATATATATATATATATATATATATATTATGACAGAGAGATTTCCGTAACAAGGGTTGCGAGCATCCTGCAGACCTTGCTACTTTAAATAACAATTTAGTTATTCATGTTGACGATGCACATTCGAGGACCAAATCCGAGTTTTACAGCCGATGTGAATAATGGTTGAATAATTCCACTGACAGTTTGTGTTTATTTCTCAAAAGGTTTAATTTCATTAAATTTCCTAATATTTATTTTATTTCTGTGGGTGATGTTGCTAATGTATAAAGAATTCATTGTGCCATTCACTGGTATTCAGTTGACTTTGACACTGAAATTCATACATGAAAATGCCCCAAAAATAAACACCAATATGATTGATGGATGATTAATAAATTGAAAAATTATCCTAATACAACCAAGGGACTTTTGTAAGAAGTATATGCAAAAATATTAGTAAAATATATGCCGAACCCATTCGACGACAAATGAAAGCTGTTTTATGAAAACATATTTCTCATTCGTTGATAATTCTCTCTCTCTCTCTCTCTCTCTCTTTCTCTCTCTCTCTCTCTCTCTCTCTCTCTCTCTCTTTCATTGACCATGAAATTATTTTCATTGGCAACATTAGTTAAGGTTATATCTATGTTACTTCTAATTTAGAACCAAAAAACCACAAATTATCAATTAAAAGTTATTTTCGTTCATGCACAATATGGATATGCTTTTATTTTTATTTATTAGTGTTTTATAAGTTTTATCTTCAATGCATATATATATATATATATGTGTGTGTGTGAGGGGTCGGTTGTGCGTGTATTTATGTATGTGTACGTATGTATATACTTACGTGTATTATTTTTTATATATATATATCTATATATATATATATATATATATATATATATATATATATATATATATACACATATATTGGGGAAAAGGATAACGACTTTAGCAGGTTATTTGATTCCTTTTTGAATAAACATTTCAGTCTTAAACATTCTATGGAAATCCCTGAACTTTTTCCAAGCTCAAAGAGAGAATGGCATTTTCCCTTAATTCCCGTGTTTGACCCAGCATATATATATATTACTTTGAGAAGCTTTCTAAATATTTTAATCTTTCCAATGTCGTTTTTTCCTTCCCCTTTTCCTGGCCCCTTTTTCTCTCTTCCAGCACAGCAGCCGGGAGAGATCGTTGTCGTTTGCAGAGTTATCTCCAGTCGAATTTTTCCGAAACCTTTCCAGCAGAGTTTATAGTTAACTAACGCCTGTAACCCCTCTGGGCATTTCCCCCTCCCCCCCTCCCCTTTCCTTCCACTTTCGTTTTTCGTATCTTTCTTTTTTTTTCGAATATAATTACGTCTGTGAATCGTGGCAGCCTGCCTCTACAGACTTTCTGTATCGTTGGTCTTGACTCGATACTGAAAGAAATCTCATGCTTCACTCATAGCGATGGATTACATAATATATATATATATATATATATATATATAATATATATATATATATATATATATATATATATATACTATTATAACTATATATATATATATATATATAATGTGTGTGTGGTGCGTGTGAGTGTGTGTCGGATACGTTATTAAATAGAAAGTCAAATATATATGCTTGTTATCTCCAAGACTTCATATTGTTTTAACGAATTCAGAAATTGCTGCTACGAGAAACAGTCTATGTAACCCTAGTTATACAATTACTGGGGGGAAAATATGAGTAAATTGAGAACTAATTCCCCCTGGAGAACCACCATACACCATAAATGACTCAATATACCTCGTTAGTCAGGTAACAATACGTTGATGGCCATTGATTCCGGGACCCAGCGTACCGTTAAAAATCCATCACTAGTTAGTCAACAAGTACCATTCATCTCTGGCTCTAATGAATGACTGGGCCCGACGTTCATTATGGCTCCAACTCGGAATTTTAATTTCTCATTAATAGATTTATTTAATAACCTATCAAAAGGCAAGTTTTATGATTTCAACAATGAAAAAAATGGAGTGGTACCTGTCAGTGAGTTTGACGGATTGTATATTAAATATCAATCCCAGTTTGGTATATTTCTAGTTTTTATTATTGAAAGAATATATCATATTTTCAGATGCGATGCTTTATCCATCAATATTTTTATTGGAGGGTGATTTTTTATAGTAGATTTTCAGTCTGTTATTTATTTCATATTACCGGCTGTAACTCCTCAGTTACCTAGCCTGCATTCTAACAATATTTGTTGTTTGACAACGTTTTACGAGGATCAGTTTTAATTACGTTAAACTGTGTTAATTTGACAGAATGTACATGAAACCATTTCACGATTAGTCGTTCAGTCCCGTAGACTAAGTCACTGACCTCATGCGGTGCACTGTAGGCATTACTTAAGGATCTTTGAAGCGTCCCTTCTGTCCATAACTACAACCCGTTTCATTCCTTTTGTTGTAATTCCGGTGATATTCTCTCTCTTCCATCTTACTTTCTATCCTCTTTTAGCAATTTAGTCAGAGTGCAACTGCGAGGTTTTCCCCTAAGTTACACTTTTCAAACCTCTTCACTGTCAGTTTCCTTTTCAGCGCTGAATGGCCTCATAAGCCCCAGTACTTGACTTTTGGCATAAATATTTTATTCTATATTCAACCGAGTCACTAATTATTTTGGCTTCATTCTAAACATATTTGGTCTTGAAGAAACAACAATTCAGATTTTAATTATTCCAACCTGAAGGCAAATTAATTGCTGTTTTGGAGGAAATAAAGAAATTGTGCTCGATATATATTCCTACCTGTATTTCACATGAATTAGAAATAGACGTTGCTAAAATATACCGGTGGAAACGGGCTTAGAAGGAAAAAAATAAATTGAATGGCAGCCAGATGAAGTATTTAATATTCCCATTAATACCAATGATTTTATCCAGGGTTTCAAATATCGATTACGGAATTTTAACGCCACAGAAGACTGATGTTTTCAGCACCATTTTCCAGCCTGGATTAATCACATAGAGATTTAGTTATATTTTCTACCATGTCTATAGAGATTTGATTGTATTTTCTACCATGTCTAGAGAGATTTGATTATATTTTCTACCATTTCTAGGCCAGCTGAAGACAAAAACTTAGTCTTTCTTGATATTCTGATTGACGAAGATCTAATTCTGTAATTTCATTTGTTCTTGGGCCAGCTTGTGCATGATTTTCTTGTCTGCATAAGGAAAAGGCAATAAAGTTCCCTTGTGATTTTTTATCAGGATCAGAATATCAGGGACCCCTTTCTTTGTTTTGTTATCAGGATCAGAATATCAGGGACCCCTTTCTTTGTTTTGTTATCAGGATCAGAATATCAGGGACCCCTTGCTTTGTTTTGTTATCAGGATCAGAATATCAGGGACCCCTTGCTTTGTTTTGTTATCAGGATCAGAATATCGAGACCCCGTTGCTTTGTTTTCTGTATCAGGATAGGATAAG
This sequence comes from Macrobrachium nipponense, assembly GCF_015104395.2. Classification (NCBI taxonomy): domain Eukaryota; kingdom Metazoa; phylum Arthropoda; class Malacostraca; order Decapoda; family Palaemonidae; genus Macrobrachium; species Macrobrachium nipponense. Next base: position 20,212,999 of record NC_061095.1, on the reverse strand, counting down.
AATATCAGGGACCCCTTTCTTTGTTTGTGTTATCAGAATCAGAATGTCAGGGACCCCTTGCTTTGTTTTGTTATCAGGATCAGAATCAGGGACCCCTTGCTTTGTTTTTTTATCAGATCAGAATACAGGGAACCCCTTGCTTTGTTTTGTTATCAGGATCAGAATATCAGGGAAGCCTTGCTTTGTTTTCTTATCAGGATCAGAATATCAGGGAACCCTCGCTTTGTTTTCTTATCAGGATCAGAATATCAGGGATCCCTCGCTTTGTTTTCTTATCAGGATCAGAATATCAGGATCCTCTTGCTTTGTTTTCTTATCAGGATCAGAATATCAGGGATCCCTTGCTTTGTTTTGTTATCAGGATCAGAATATCAGGGACCCCTTTCTTTGTTTTGTTATCAGGATCAGAATATCAGGGACCCCTTGCTTTGTTGTTATTAGGATCAGAATATCAGGGAACCCTTGCTTTGTTTTGTTATCAGGATCAGAATATCAGGGATCCCTTTCTTTGTTTTGTTATCAGGATCAGAATATCAGGGATCCCTTGCTTTGTTTTGTTATCAGGATCAGAATATCAGGGATCCCTTTCTTTGTTTTGTTATCAGGATCAGAATATCAGGGAACTCTTGCTTTGTTTTGTTATCAGGATCAGAATATCAGGGACCCCTTTCTTTGTTTTGTTATCAGGATCAGAATATCAGGGACCCCTTTCTTTGTTTTGTTATCAGGATCAGAATATCAGGGATCCCTTGCTTTGTTTTGTTATCAGGATCAGAATATCAGGGATCCCTTGCTTTGTTTTGTTATCAGGATCAGAATATCAGGGACCCCTTGCTTTCTTAGAGGCGTGTAATATCCCAACCCAATTCTCCTCCAGCCATTGGGTGTCCGATTGATTGGCTCTCTCTCCCTCTCTCCGCCCAAATCCGGGAAATCCCCGGACACCATTAAAAGCAATGAACCTTACTCTGAAGTTACGCGTTAAGCGTTGCAATTGAGGTAGACGAAGCCCTGGATTGATTACAGCAGCGAGGAAACGGAAAATGGGATCGTTGCAGGCGGAGAAATATTTGTTCATTACCGAGACGATATGCGAGAAACCCAACGGTGCTGCTGTGCTCTTCTCTGGAAAGAATATCATGGCCATTAAAGTGGCAGTTGTGAGCTGCAAAACAGTAGAATTGCACGTTGCCCTTCCAGCCTTGCATGCAACATTAATGGCAAAACGGACAGTTGCTATGAATTTTATAATTAGGTCAAGATGAAACAAATAATTCAAGAGTCAGTTCCGATTCAGTTAAAAAGCAGTTGTTCTTTTCTTTCGGAAATAATTTGAATTAAGATGGAATTCCTTCAAAGGTATCGTTTTCTGCCTGTTTCATCTGTAGTTAATTAGATTATAATGAGATCTTTTATGCTAGTAGTGAGGATTACGTAGGCCAAAACTCAAGGGTAATTCATTTTAGCTACTTTCAAAAAATAGAAATTGATACGTTGAGAACAATACTCTGAGTTATAGTGACGAACATACTTTCAAGTTGAATTATAAAAAAAAAAAAAATCCGAGATTTAAGCGCATATTATTCAGGCAATGTTTTTGAACTTGATACTTTTTAATATAAATTCCGGTGGTTGGTTTAACAATGAGAAATAGGAGACCCCTTACATAGAACTGGCTTGTTGAATAAAAGATATCTCATTGCAATTCTAAACGGTTACAGATAAATTGAAAACAGTTCCTCTGGAAATTGTAGATGGAGAGACGTTGCCGCAGAATATTGAGATGGTTCTGTGGACCTGCCAATGCGATTCTGCTCATGTAAATTGTAGAGGGGAGCAAGGATCATTAATGTTTGATTCAGTAGGTTATGCTGTGGGAACAAAATCATAAGGAATGATTTAATGAAAATGTGTATTTGAAATTATAACCGAATGGAGATTTTATTGCTTTGATTAAAAAAGTTCTAATAAGCGTATTATTTCTGATACCTACTATCATAGCATATAAGAGTTACACTAATTTATGGTAAGGAGAGATTGTAAGTAGCGGCAATGTTAACCTTATGTTTTGGAGCCCCTAAAGAATGTTCGTAAAAGATGTCGTGCACAGTTATATTAACCTTATTAGTGAATATGTGCTAACAATATTGCAGAATTTAGTTGAAACTTTTCTTCTTTTATTTTTACAATGTGAGCAAAGGCATAACACAGGCATTTTGGCCCACATTCTCGTAGTTAATCGCTGAATACCAGTTGAAATTAAAAATCTAATATTGGCTATTATTGATGATAAATATAGTATGAATATAATGAAGAAAGTTAAATGCTAAAATTTCTTATCAATAATATTCAACTTACGGAAATCTGGAGAAAATTCATATTCATGAGGGAGCTTTGGATAACTTTGGTGCTATAAAGCGTCATGAGAATTTATTTTGTCAGCCGTATTAGTTGTGCGTTATTTCAGTATAGTATCGGTATTTCAGCGTAAATTCTTGAAATGAAAAGGGAAAATGCTCAGTGAAACATTTTCCGCATCATTTTTCAATTTTCTTACGTTGTTATATTATTATTGGCAGCGCCCAATATTCGTCTTGAAGTCAGTTGTCACAGGTGTCAAAAACTCCCGTCTCATTTATTTATGTGGTTAATTATATATTTATTTGTAATATGGAAACGTGCAATTAAATCTTGAAGTGTTTAAACAAACGATATTCCCAGTAACATCAATAGGTGATGATTTTAATTTTATGCAGTAATGAGGTATATTGCATCATAGTTAAGGTAATGTTAAATGTTATGCGAAAAAAAATCTGAGATTCTAAATATCTTTTGTATATCACGTGTTTACTAGCAGAAAACGAGTCAAATTGAAGCTCTATCGTGTTTATCGTAAAATTCTAATTGTAAATCACGGAGAAGTATGTATGCATTGTCTTTTGTACTTCTCGGTGTTCATTTTGTATTTGTACACATAATATTTATACATACATACATACATACATACATACATACATACATAAATATATATATATATATATATATATATATATATATATATATATATATATATATATATATGTGTGTGTGTGTGTGTGTGTGTGTGTGAGAGAGAGAGACGGAGAAGAGATGAGAATGTACTTTTTTACTGCTGAAGAATCTTCCAGCAAGCTATTTTTACAGAGAGTAGGAACAAGATGATGGTGATGAATAATGAGAGAGAGAGAGAGAGAGAGAGAGAGTGGGAACGGTAAATATGTACGTTTTTATTCCTAAACTATCTTCCAGGGAGTTATGCTGCGTTATTACTAAGAGTAGAAACACGATCATGGTGATGAGTAATAAACTCTACGGAACTAGCCATCCATATTTCACTTATTAGGCTTTCTCCTCAGGCTGCGTCGGCAAGGCTTCGTCAGATTATATAGGATTTGCTTAAGTAATCACTCTTGTGATATATAATCATATAATACCCGCTATAATATGTTACATTATATTTTCAGTAATAATTGGTGATGGTCATCAATTAAAATTCGTCGATGTGATTAAATTCTCTTATTCTTAAACGAACTATTTCTTGATGCTGGTTCTTCTTAAACAAATTATATTCCTTGGTGCTATTTTATTCTTAAAGAATATTCTTTGATGCTAATTTATTTTTAACAAAATTATATTCCTTCTTGCACGCATCAAGAATATGAAGAAAAAATACTTAAATGCAAAATATTAATATCTCATAAAATTTCATTTTGAAATGAAAATAATATTCCGTCATATCGCTCTTTTTTCTTCCAGCCTTGTTTTGTATAAAACACAGAGTTATTAGGTTGAGTAACGCCAGGGGCAATTCATTACCCTTTATATGAACTCTTGTACGCTAAAAATGCTTCCGGATTTCATTACCTCTGTAGCCGGGTGACCAATCAGGAAATTCCCAAATCATTCAGTTATGAATTCCTTTCTGAATACAATAGAGGGGTTTTCCGCTATTACGTTTTGAAAATATATGTACTAAATATGCATATGTAGTATATATATACATACATATATATACATATGTATAATGTACTTTGTTGGTAGTGAGCCAGATGTTAAACCATTTTGTGAGTGAACTCTTAATGGCCTAAAAACTGGCATATGTCGCAACCTAGGTGAAGACTAGTCAGCTCGCATCCTCCTTTATCAATCACAATAATAATAATAATAATAATAATAATAATAATAATAATAATAATAATAATAATAATAATAATAAATAATAATCATAATAATAAATAATAATAATAATAATTTTTTTAATAATAATAATAATAATAATAATAATAATAATAATAATAATAATAATAATAATAATAATATATCTTTACTTCGGGTCAGGGATATACAAAGTGGATACAGAACTATACACGCAATCTAGAAACACGAAATAAAATTACAAAGATCATTATTGGCAATATCCGCACAGTTGCTTAAGAAGTGGCAAAAACTGTTAATTATAACAATGATAATAAACAGTACTAATATTGAGGATAGTAGTAAAAACATTAAAATATGATAGTAATTAGAAACGCATTGCATACTGACAGGGAAAATATTTTAGGATCTACCATCTCCAAGGAGAAAAGGTTTGTAGCAAATGCTATAAATACGTTAATGGGGACCGCTCCAGGTGTTACCACAATGGTGTAAGTTAAGATTTCAGATTAGGTTTCTGGCTCCATGCTCTTGCTCCCTAAAAAAAGATCAGGGGAATGTCATCACCCTGATACTTACTGACTTATTCAACGATGTAAAACCAGTGAAGTAATGCAGTATTTTGAATGCACACTCACAGACACGCGCGTGTGTGTGTGTATGATATATATATATATATATATATATATATATATATATATATATATATATATGAATATTATTATATGTGTGTGTAATATATATAATATATATTATATATAGATATATATATATATATATATATATATATCAAGTATAGCTGTCGTATGTGTGATTTAGATATTTTCTTCTAAGCCATCGAATGGGGTTTGGGACATCTTTTGTACAGAAGCAAGCATACTTGACCTCTGGATTTTGAAGTAGGGAAGTTAATACCTTTCTGCCCAGCCATCTAATCCCAGCTGCGTTTCTTGCTCATATGATAATCGGTTTAGAAAAGAACGTCAATGAAATTACCTTCCTAATTAACTTGGCATTAGGTATACTATAGCTGGTTCACTTAAGGTAGATTCTTGGATGAGCCCTATGCTTGCGAGACGTTTGTTTGGCGGCCGCTGATTGGCTGGTACCGGGAGGTAGGCAGCTCCCAGCCAATCAGCAGCCGCCAAACAAACGTCTCGTAGGCATAGGGCTCACCCAAGAATCTACCTTAACTGAACCAGCTATAGTAAGTTTAATAATTGTGTTAAGTTAGACTGCCAGTCATAAACGAAAAAAAGAAGGGGAAATTGTTATAGAAAAGTAATCCACTTCTGATATAACGGAAGTTCTTCGAAATAAAACGGTTCGATAACAAACTTTTGCCATTTGGAAACTCTCCTCCATTCAAGTCCTCGCCTCCCCACTCGGGGAACCAAATCCCCTTTCCTACCCCCAGCTATTAATCCTCCCCTCTCTTCTGTGTCCCGTTTTCCATTTCTTGAAATCCCGCGTCTCGTGATCGTTGACGCCTGATATGGTTTCTCATAGTTTTGTAATCTTACTTCGAGGATTACTAGAACTTTCTTTTTTTTTTATCTTATCAGCTACGATTCCTTTTTTTCGTGTTTCCATTTCTTTAACTTCTAAAGAACAAGTTCCTCATTTTGTAATAGATGTGATGCTTTTTCAAAGAGTCCCGCCTTTTTTTTCTTGGAGGAATATTTCCTAAACGTTCCAGTAATTCACTTCTTCGTCGCTGGATTCAAAGGCACCGAAACAACCAAGTGTTATAGATATGAAATATTTGAGGCTAAAGTAAATTTAACAGGGAGGAACTATAACCTTGTTCAGATTATTGTATGTATCTTGACACCTCGATCTCTCTGTACCGTTAAAACGTACTTGAAGTAGGTTTCCCCGTGCAAAATTATCAGAAGGCTGACTTGATTTCTAACGTCACTTTAACTTAAATATGAGGGAGAAAATATTTTTTATAACTAGGTTTGTTTTATAAATCACTTATTTACGTTTTTCCTTTTAATGTTAACTCCCTTCATCTTTTGCTCTTAGCTTTGGACCTGTATTATTTAGCTGTGGTTTGTTATCATTACTTTTATCGTTAGTTTCTAAATTGCTAAGCACTTATCGTTTTATTTTTCTCTCGTGGGATTTTTTAGTATCACAGATAAAATGTGATATATTGTGATTTTCAGTGTGTCACAAACCCAAAGGAAAAGTTGCGCTCTCATCCAACTGTTGCCGTAAAGTTTATTAAATCCAGTTGAGCGTGAATGTGCATTTGATTTTCTGCATTAGTCGCGTATGAGTTTATATATTTCGGTAAGTGAGTTTGGATGTATGCGATTTAATATGACTGATTTTGACTGTATACCAGGTGCATGTTGAGTGGTGGAAGCTAAGAAATTTCGGATGTCCGACTATTTCTGACATTGTTTTCAAAATTGAGACAGTGGATGAATATGAAAACAAGAAAATATGATGAATAGGAGGTTCTTGAAATAAAATGAGAAAGTGAAAGGAGTTTATATCAAATGTGATCTCATCGGTCCTTGTCAAATAGAACGACGGATAGACATATGGCGGAAGAGATAGTAAATGTGTTTTGTTTTTTCTGTTACTGGCGAGGAGATTAAGAACCGCTCGCAACATTATTTCCCTTTTTTTTTAGTTGTTATGAAGGTTTCTAAAACTTCGTTATGTGAGTCAGGATAATTCATGAAGCTTTTTATCGTACGTAATAAAAAGGTAGAGAATGAATTCATTTTTTTTTAGGAATCTAGCCACAATACCTTAAATAGTCAGGTAATGCTTTTAATTTGAGTTAAGTGGAATCCATTGTTTTCGTGCGTGACCCCTACCCCCCCAAAAAAAAAAAAAAAATTAAGGACGTTTTCAGATATGCTACTGACGTTCAGTAGACTGTTTGCTTGGCCTTCTACCCCAAGCTAAATGCTTGCCAATGCAAGTTCAGTGCTTTGCATGCATATGATTAACTGTTTAGAAACAGCGTGAATATGAAAAACGTACGCGGAATTACCTTCTTAATGACCTCAATTGACCTATCATTATGTAACCTAGAAAGATTTATTTTTAAGTCAAGCTGCCAGTCATAAATAATAAGGAATATTATCTTTATGTGAAAGTACATCATATGTGAAGCCCTGAAATTCATCGAAATAAAACGGTCCGAAAACATAAACTTTTGCCATCTGGAAACCCTCCATTAAAGTTTGAGCGATCCTCGCATCCCCATCGGGGGAAGCAAATCCCCGAGATCATAGAGTCTCTCTTGTGTCCCCTTTCCTGCCCCAGCTATTAATCCCCTTTTCTCTTCTTTATCCCTTTTCCATTTCTTGAAATCTTGCGTCTCGTGATCGCTGATGCCTGATTTGGCTTCTCATAAGTTTTATATTCTTGCCTCGAGGATTATTAGTTTTTATGTAATTTCTTTTTGAATTGATCATATATCCTTCCCCTTATTTCCCCCCTTTTCTTGTGCAGTCTTTTCGTTTCTTTTTTTTTTACTTAAGGATTAATTATCCAATAGATTTGTTGATTTTTTAATTTTTTTACTTAAGGATTAATTATCCAATAGATTTGTTGATTTTTTAAACTTTCCCTCATTTTGCTTTTTTTTCATAGATATAATCTCTGTAAATTGATGTAATTCGCGTTTTAGTTTTCTGTATAAGAAACTAATGTGCCGCTTTTGTCTGTCCGTCCGCACTTTATCCTGTCCGCAATTTTTCTGTCCGTCCTTCAATCTTAAAAACTACTGAGGCTAGAGGGCTGCAAATTGGTATGCTGATCATCCACCCTATAGTCATCAAACGTACCAAATTGCAGCCCTCAAACCTCAGAAGTTTCTATTTTATCAAAGGTTAAATTTAGCCAATGTCGTATTTCTGGCAACGATATAGGAGAGCCCACCACCGGACCATGGTTAAAAGTTCATGGGCCGCGGTTCATACTGCATTATACTGAGGCCAACGAAAGATAGATGTATTTCCGGAGGCCTTGATTGTACGCTGTAGTGGATGTACAGAAAACTTGATTGGCAGTTTTCACGTGTTTTGTTATCGAGGTGAAAGGCAATGAAATGACCTACAGTGTTATAGATATGAAACATGTGAGGGAAAATTTAATTTTACCAGGAGGCACAAACATTTTTAAGAATATTGTTTGTACCTGAAGGTTTGAACCATTTCTAGGCTACCTACAATATACGACTTATAGCAACATAAGACTGAATGAATTCGCAGTCAGTTTAATTTAAGTCTGCTGGAGAGAATTTCGTATTATATTTCCAAACTAAATATCATTGTTTAATGAATTATTTGTCTTGCATTTTTTCGTCTGTTGTCAATTGTTTAGGTTTTCCTTTCGGACAGTTACACAATTTGGCTCCCGACTTGATTATTTGGTAGTGGTTCTTAATCATTACTTTGATCCTTTTTTCTGATTTGATGAACACTTTATAGTTTTATTTCTCTCATTCGCTTTTTAGTCTCAGATATAATACGAGTTATTGCGATATCATGGATTAAATTTGATTTATTGTGATTTCAGAGATGAAATACGGTATATTGGAATTATTATTTTTTCAGTGGGACAAGTTTCAAATAAAAGTTGTACTCCCATCCAACTGTTACCGTAAAGTTTATTAAAACCAATTGAGCGCGAATGTGTATTTGATTATCTACATAAGTCGTGTATAGGTTCATAGTATATTTTAGTGAGTGAGTTTGGATATATGCGATTAGAGTGTTTTTCACGTACACCAGGTTCCTTTTTGAGTGTTAGCAGTTATGAAATTTTAGGATATCTGAATATGTATTACATTTCTTCTAAAAAAAATGAGAGAAAATAGGATCAGTATGGAAACGAGAGCGAGCTAGAGTAGAGGATATTCTAAAAAGTAAGAATAAGAAATGGGCGTGGGCAGGACATATAATGACAATGTCAGATAATAGATGGACAAAAAAAATAACAGAATGGGTCCCTAGA
>NC_061095.1:20186316-20198816 GCF_015104395.2 Macrobrachium nipponense | reverse complement strand
CCACTGCTCAACCTGGCAGGACACTCACCAGGAACTCGACCGCGCCTCCCAAGTACTTGTGAATTACGGGTACTCAAATAAATTAATCAGCAAGGAAGTCCGCACAGCCCTGGAGAAATGGTACGGTAGTGAGAGCCCGCAGCCCCGCCCCCAGGATGATATCAAGCTGTACTACAAAGCCTTCATGAGTTCCCATTACCGTGAAGAAGAGGACGCCATTAAGAAAATTATTTCTGATAATATATCCCCGACTGACGACACCAAGAATATCGACCTAATCATATATTACCAGAATCGGAGGACGCGCGATCTTATTATGAAAAATAACCCCTCTCCACAGGTACGAGAACCCCTGAAGCAGACGCATGTAGTGTACCAGTATACATGCCCAGTCCGCGAATGCAGCGGCGCCTACGTAGGTATGACTACCATGCGACTGTCGAAGAGACTCTCGTGCCACGCCCAAGAGGGGGCTATAAAGAATCACGACCGCACTAAACATCACGAGGCCATCTCCCAGAGATGTCATCATAAAGAACACGAAGATCATCGGGAAGGCCCCTGATGCCCGTCGGTTGCGCCTGCTGGAGGCGCTACTCATCCAGCAAATAAAACCTACTCTGAATACGACGCAGGAAGAATTTCTCCTCCCTATGAGTATGAGAAGACCTGCCACCAACAATGACACCACCGATCATGACAACTCTATGGATGACAACGCCCCCGAACGAGGTACTCCTGCAGCCGATGGAAATCAAAGTAGCCGTGACGTCTCACAGCGTAGCGCAACGCCCATCAATGTTACAGCGCCGCTTAGGAGGTCCAGGCGGCTGCAGGATATGCTGCAACGCAACCATCGGCCCGAAGAAAGTGGCTTGAGACCTGGCTCAGGCAGCCAATGAAAACAAGACTCACCGCCACCAGCCAATAGGAGACAAGCATGGGGCAGACCCCCTGCTGTCAAACCACAGATATAAGGAGGACGGACACCGCACCAAGATCAGTCCACCCTCAGCTTCCCAGCCCGAGGATGTCTGGCAGCTCCAGACGAAAGCTCGCTTTAAGAAAGAGAGAGAGAGAGAGAGAGAGAGAGAGAGAGAGAGAGAGAAAATCGTTAATGACTTTGATGACTAAGGTATCATAGCTTATCTGTAAAATTCAAATATATACACCTATTTTGACCCTGTATTTTACCATGACCTCTATAGGCGCTCTACTAGCCTGTTTAAGTAGCGCTGAAAAAGCCGCTATTCGCAAAATAGAGAAGAATCTCTACAAGTGTAACGCTGCTGAAGTAGCCATTACTTTTAAAAAAGTATGCTTGAGAGAGGGTCTGCTTCCTAAGTACAATAATAATAATAATAATAATATATTATTATTATTATTATTATTATTGTTATTATTATTATTTTTTTTTGCTCTATCACAGTTCTCCAATTCGACTGGGTGGTATTTATAGTGTGGGGTTCCGAGTTGCATCCTGCCTCCTTAGGAGTCCATCACTTTTTTTACTATGTGTGCCGTTTCTAGGATCACACTCTTCTGCATGAGTCCTGGAGCTACTTCAGCCTCTAGTTTTTCTAGATTCCTTTTCAGGGATCTTGGGATCGTGCCTAGTGCTCCTATGATTATGGGTACGATTTCCACTGGCATATCCCATATCCTTCTTATTTCTATTTTCAGATCTTGATACTTGTCCATTTTTCCCCCTCTTTCTCTTCAACTCTGGTGTCCCATGGTATTGCGACATCAATGAGTGATACTTTCTTCTGGACTTTGTCAATCAACGTCACGCCTGGTCTGTTTGCACGTATCACCCTATCCGTTCTGATACCATAGTCCCAGAGGATCTTTGCCTAATCGTTTTCTATCACTCCCTCAGGTTGGTGCTCGTACCACTTATTACTGCAAGGTAGCTGATGTTTTTTGCACAGGCTCCAGTGGAGGGCTTTTGCCACTGAATCATGCCTCTTTTTGTATTGGTTCTGTGCAAGTGCCGGGCATTCGCTTGCTATGTAGTTTATGGTTTCATTTTTCGCATTGCACTTCCTACATATGGGAGAGAAGTTATTTCCGTCTATCGTTCTTTGAACATATCTAGTTCTTAAGGCCTGATCTTGTGCCGCTGTTATCATTCCTTCAGTTTCCTTCTTTAGCTCTCCCCTCTGTAGCCATTGCCATGTGTCATCGCTGGCTAGTTCTTTAGTCTGTCTCATGTATTGTCCGTGCATTGGTTTGTTGTGCCAGTCCTCTGTTCTGTCTGTCATTCTCCTGTCTCTGTATATTTGTGGGTCTTCGTCTACTTTTATTAGTCCTTCTTCCCATGCACTCTTTAGCCACTCGTCTTCACTGGTTTTCAGATATTGCCCCAGTGCTCTGTTCTCGATGTTGACGCAGTCCTCTGTACTTAGTAGTCCTCTCCCTCCTTCCTTTCGTGTTATTATTATTATTATTATTATTATTATTATTATTATTATTATTATTATTATTATTATTATTAATTTTTTTCCGAATAGGATGACTGTGACAGACAAAAAAAAAAACAAAACAAAAAAAAAACAGTCCTTGTTGCCTTAGGATTACACTTCTTCTTGTGACCCCCAAAGGTAAACAAGATATATTATATGTATCGTTACATAGATTAAGTTCAGTATTGCATACTGCAACGTATTTACCTTAATGAATAACAGTAAGCTCGCTAAATATATCTACATTTATCGGGATGAGCGTTGATAGTTATGTGTGAACGAAGAAAAATATAGGATGTTAGATTACTAGTGTCACATTGCTAACAACTAATTTCCTTAAAGGAAGGAAAAAGAGAAGGGTACGAAAAGCTGGGAACGAAGAGTCAAATGAAAAGCAGATGAAACAGGGAAACAAAGAGGACGGAAGTGATTTCCTAATTATGGCGCCAGTCTCCAAAAACTGTTTGATCAAATTCATATTTTGATTGATTTGGTCATTTCGGAATTCTTGACAGTCGATTTCGGTCCAATTATTATTTTTTATTATTCAGAAGATGAAACCTATTCATTGGAACAAGGCGACAACGGCCATAGACTTGAAATTCGAGCTTATGAATAATATGGTGTTCATTAGGAAGAAGTAAGACGAGGTAAAGGGAACTTACTGAAAGAAGAGATGCCGCTTATTAATAAAAGGAAGAGTATAAATTAATAAATTAACAAATAAATAATTGAAAAAAGGAAAAATGTAAATTAATAAATTAACAAATCAATAATTGAAAAAAGGAAGAACACAAATTAATAAATTAACAAATAGATAATTGAAAAAAGGAAAAATAAAAATTAATAAATTAACAAATAAATAATTAAAAAAGAGGAAAAATAAAAATTAATAAATCAACACATAGATAATTGGAAAATGAAAGAATACAAATTAATAAATTAACAAATAAATAATTTAAAAAAGGAAGAATATAAATTAATAAATGAACAGATAGATAATTGAAAAAAGGAAAAATATAAATATATTAACAAATAGATAATTGAAAAAAGGAAAAATATAGATATTAACAAATAGGTAATTGAGAAAATAAAAATATAAATTAATAAATTAACAAATAGATAATTGAAAAAAGGAAAAATATAAATTAATAGATTAACAAATAGATAATTGAAGAAAGGAAAAAATATGAATTAATAGATTAACAAATAGATAATTGAAGAAAGGAAAAATATGAATTAATTAACAAATAGATAATTGAAAAAAGGAGAATATAAATTAATAAAATAACAAATAGATAATTGAAAAAAGGAGAATATAAATTAATAAAATAACAAATAGATAACTGAAAAAAGGAGAGATATAAATTAACAAATAGATAAAAACTTACTACGATGCAATGAGAATAGTATCAGACGAAATCGACCGCACACTCTGCATTTAGCTTTGCAATATCCTCCAACGTCGCAATAAACCAAGCATGTTTTTGATGCTCAAGATTAGAGGTTACCTGACAAGTATTCCTAGGTGTAATACAATTTTATCATATTACTCCCCTCATTTCATAAGCGATAAAACTGTCAGAGAGACTATCAGACCGGTAGCGCACCGTCGTATTAATTACTTCGCACAAAAGCGCAAGTAACCTGTATTCCACATGAAGACCATTGTACCATAATGGACTTTTATGCCATCTAGGAATATATGTCTACAAGGGCTCTCATTATCAAGGCGTCTAAAGCTGCCGAGTATATGATTATTATATCAAATGAACTGTGTAAAAAATAGCGCTGAATATCAGGTGAGGTACATGGGAAGATTTAAGTACAAAAATGTATCCCACGATTTTCCATTGTTCTTGATATATAAAGATTCAAAGACATCATTGTGAGCGTGCATTTTCTTTAGCTCTTCAATCTAGTAAATTGTCGCTAATTCTACCCTTAACATCGTAATCGTAGAAAATCCCTTCAATACTTTCACCTCATCCTTTTACTGCTCTCTCTCTCTCTCTCTCTCTCTCTCTCTCTCTCTCTCTCTCTTTTTGATCCAGCGGAATATTCTGCTGCCTTGTAGACAATCATTACCTGATGCAGTCTTGGAAGGAATGTTGTGCGTTTCACTCTCCAGTCAAACCCTGCGAATATTTTTTTTATATTACTCCACACTCCCGCATGGAAATAATACTAACCACCACGCAGACCGATTAATCAAAGTAGGTTATGCCCTCCCCGTCCTCCCCCCCCCGCCCCCTCCCCCCCTCCCCCACAAACCAAACGGTAGAGCGAGGAGATAAACCTTCATGAAATGCCCGTCACCCGCAACAGTTATCACCCATCGCGCGCGCTCTGCCATCCCGCTCTGCCATCCCGATTGTCATTCATTTTCAGCCCTATTACTCAGAGCGCAGTGAAACATCCTCATCCAACCTCATCCAAACCCCCGAATGAAATCCTACACGAATTATACCACGGTTGTTCGCGCAAATAGCCCGATGCTTTTTTTTTTTTCCAGTTCGTGGCGTTAACGATTGTGCCCCCCCCCCCCCCCCCCCCCGATAAAAAATGACCTTCCATACGTCACGGCCAGACGCTGGAGCTTTACGACTCTCTGTTCTCGGCTGATTTCACACGTCCAGGGAAACGCGGCGTTTAATTCTCCTTCAGTTGTTATATATTATACGTTTTCTTCGTTTATTCGATGGGTGTACTTTTCCGTCCTCAGTCTACCTTTGATGGAGCTAATGTCTACCGCCACAGATCCTCAAAAAAATTATTTTTTGATCTCTCTTACATACGATAGGTTTTTTTAAATATTGTGCATTACTGCCTTAATTTTCTCAATTCATTGCATATGCATGTCTAGAAAAGCAGTGTTTAGTAGTCAAATCGAACAACTTCTTTCTGAGAAAATATGAATTAGTTTGGTGAACATCATTATCATCGCGATCTAGCCGTGCCATTTATCTGTGATTATCTTAAAGCAAAAGCGTCAAATCATTTTATTTAGAAAGATTTCTTATTATAATTTTTAAACAGTTCCCATTTATTGATGTCGTCTTTTATGCTTTTATACGGCACAAGAATCTTATCACTGACAAGGCAGAATGTGTTGCTGTCCGTCACTGATAGTAAATTACTTGAAAATTGAAATGTTCGACATCAAAGGCGTTGTTCGTCTCCTTGGCTGATTTAGCGACGAGAAAATGGGAAAATTAGAGTAATGGGCGTCTGTGCCCTTTCATTGCCCCTGTAAAGTGAAGCTTGAGATATCCTGCCACTGGCATACCCATGCGAGTATTCTGGATACGTCGTCACACTATTTTTTTCTAAAATATTTTATTATCGCATTGCCGAACGCCATTTCTGTGATGGCGCTTCGCTGAAGTCGTGTGGTGCCGATAAAATGATGCATCACAAGCAGGATCATAATCGACTTAATTTTGCCATGTGTTAGCTCTTTGGTTCAACATTTGGAATTGAAAATAATATATATATATATATATATATATATATATATATATATATATATATAAATAGTATATATATATATATATATATATATATATATATATATATATATATATATATATATATATAATATATATACATAATTTTCAATTTCAAATGTTGAACCAAAGAGTTAACACGTGGGAAAGTAAGTCGAGTATATATATATATATATATATATATATATATATATATATATATATATATATATATATATATATATATATATATATACCATGTGGAACTTCAAACACTCACGACCTCGATTGGCGTGTCAGATAATAATTTTTACTGGTCATTATATTATTTTTTATTTATCATATCTATTTTTTAATTAATTAATTAATTTTTTTTGTACTCTTTCACCTGAGAAACTGTTTCAACCCTATCCCAGCGAAGGCATAGTCATATTGCAGAATGCAATAATGTGGGCGCTGCTTATGCTCAGTCCTCTGGCATTCGTATGTTATATTTGTTCAGGAATTACTCTCCGAATCACAATACAACTTTAATGCAATTTTGCCCCTCATCGTTTCATAGAGGCACGACATTGTTTTATTTTAGTGTGGCTTTTATTGCTGAAAATAAAATGAATGGTATCTGAAAGGGATGCAAGACTTAAGTACTAAAATAGGTTAATAAAGGCTATACAAGATGTAGTCCCAAGCACTAAAATAGGTTGATAAAGGCTATATAATACTATGCCGTAATGCATTGCATCCCATGAAGATTGACTGTATCAGTGTTTTCTTCCTATATATATATATATATATATATATATATATATATATAATATATATATATATATATATATATATATATATATATATATATTAGTATTCCCGTTAAAAATGTAATGTAGGTTCAATATAGACTGTCGTTAGTTAATGATGTAAGATGTTTGTACACTTTAGAATAATTTCCAGTAAAACAATAACATATATTCCAAAGTTATTTGTCTACCAAATGTTTTTGTTAATAGAGGTTTGGGACCTATATGATTCTCCTTATACTTGTCCGCTCAAATTACATTATCATATGTAAAATTCTAAAGCGAATTTCTGACTAAATAGTTCATTTTTAATTTTTTCCCTAATTTAATTTCTTCTTTCTCTGTGTCTTGCTTTTTAAAACTTGTCGAAAGTAAAAACGTCTGGTTTTGTCTCTTGCATGAAGCAATTCGCAAAGTATTCGACCATGTAACAACCCTCAGGTCACCCCATCTCACAGTAAAACCTTTATTCCTCGTTTTAGTAACTGTCCCATCGCATTTTTACGAACGGCTTTGGAAGTCTCTCCTACATTATGTGTTTCACGATTCCTAAAACGGTCGTTGTTGGTCTCCATACTTTTAAACCTCGCCGGAGGAAATTTTCTCATTTTTCCTTTTATCGTAGCTCCTTTCATATTCTCTTTCTTCCATCTTACTTCCCACCCCCTCGTAACAGTTGATTTATAGTACAACTGAGAGGTTTTCCTCCTGTTACACCTTTCAAACCTTTTACTGTCAGTCTCCGTTTCAGCGCTGAATCACCTCATAGGCCCCAGTGCTTGGCCTTTGTTTGTGTGTTTGTTTGTATGGTGTTTTGACGTTGCATGGAACCAGTGGTTATTCAGCAACGGGACCAACGGCTTTACGTGACTTCCGAATCACGTCGAGAGGAACTTCTATCACCAGAAATACACATCTTTGCCTGGGATACACTATGGATCAACGAGGGGTCGATTAGATTTTAGAATAAATCCGAGTCAGAATGTTGTACACGCTGTGTATTTAGTTTTCCTCGGAAGTCCGGTCTTGACAATTGCATTCCATTTTTTTTTTCACTTATTAAAAGCCCAGATTGCATGCGGGTTACTCACTTGTTACCTTCGCACAGAAAAAAGTAATATTTCATCGTCAGAAAAAATTATTGTTTTTATTCTTTATTCTTTTTATTTATTTATTTATTTATTTTGAAAGTAGTGAGATTGCTATCCTGCACTGAATCAGGTTGAGGTACCCTTCTTTATTGCAGATGATCGGGTCTTTGTTGCTGCTTACGTTGAGGGCAAATTCTAATTTTTCCCAGTTTATTCTTTGTAGCAAATTTGTTACAGTTTTGAAAGTGGTTTATTATTGTAGTTGTGAATATTATTTGGTCTTTCACACTCGATTTTCACCATTCAGGCCATAAAAAAGACGTATGAAGACAACTATTTCAAGCTGGAATAGCCACACTTCTCATTGTTGTTTTGATAAGTAATGTATATTTAAATATCAGAACTGAAAATTGATATGGGAAATGAAGAGGAGGATTTAAAATAAACTCTTTGACTCCTGTTTGTCACTGTACGTAATCGATGTTGTAAAACATTGAAAACTAAAATAGAACCGAGAAAAGAGGAACCAGTAGTAAACAAATTAAAATTCCTTCCCATTTTGGTCTTGGAGGTAATATTTGCGTTTAGCTTTCAAGTAAAAAATCGAAATAAAAATTCAGTGTAATATTTCTTCATATTTACAAAGAATAGGAAGAGGCTAAGCACAATGAAAAGAGAGAGAGAGAGAGAGAGAGAGAGAGAGAGAGAGAGAGAGAGAGAGAGAGAGAGAGGAAAACAAAATCCTATAAAGCCGAAGAAATTACGGTGGACGTCAGGTGTATGATGGATCACCCAACGCCTTGACGGTACAATTGGTCGAGATGATAAGAAAAATCTCCTTTAATTAAGTTAGGAGGAAAAAAGGAGTGAAAACTCCGGGAGTCATCATCAGGGGAGTAATCTATCTTTGCTAGAACTCCTTGTTTACTCTAGCTAAACTCCTTCTTCTGACAATTTCTCCATTTTGGCGAGGTGATATTTGACTATTTCCCTCCTCTCGCAGAAGTAATTAAGCTTATGATGAAGAATTGGCTTAGTGGGGAGTTAAAAAAGAAAGGAACGAAAGAAATGGCGTCTCCAGGGAGCTAGGTTAGTGAAATGCGGGTGATGGCAGTCTGGAAATGAGGGGAAGGATTGTTCTCAATGAAAATGAGAATTGTAAAAGAAAAATAAATAAATGAATAAATAAAAATAAAAGGTAGTTGGAAATTTTCATCTCTTGTTCTCATTTTTAATTTAGTACCATTTCAAGGTAAATGACCCTGTTTAATAAGGTTTTTATTCGGGATCTGAGGCTGCCTTGGTATATTGACCATTTACTTCAGTTAACCTCATTACGATATACTTGAGGACATTTCTAGATTTTTAGTTTTCAAAAAATTCTTTCAAAACTTTTAACATTTTTAAAAAAATAGTTTTCCAAATCTCTGCTTCACTGAGTAGTGGTAGTTTGTTCAGATAAGAGACCTAATATGGACCTCTGAACTCTGAACGAACTTTGCCAGTTACGGTAAATTACTGTCGTACTCATACGCCCTATGGAAGTTACTTTCATATATTTTTGTTTTTCTTAATTATAGTAATAAAATCCGAGTGGTGACAGTAGGGGAAACATGACACAGGAGCCCACCCCCCTCTAAACGGGTTTGTCCGCCCATGGGTAGTTAGGACAATGGGAGGGTAGGGAAGAAATTCACCATCCACTCACCCCTTCAAACCAGTTTATCTGCCCCAGGTAGGGGCGGGGTATGTAGGAGAATGGGAGGGTAGGGGAGACATCCACCCTTCCCCTGCAAACCTGTTTGTCTGCCCCGGGGTATGTAGGAGAATGGGAGGGTAGGGGAGACATCCACCCTTCCCCTGCAAACCTGTTTGTCTGCCCCGGGTGGGCTGGGGTGGGTTGGGGTAGAGTAGGTAGGGAATCGGAAGGGTAGAGTTGACATGACAGGCAGCGTTGGGTTCCAGCACAGCGTAGTACGTGTCATCAATTACGTTATATGTAACGCTTGATTCCCTCTTACTTCTTTGGGTATCAATCAGGTTCTTTATTTCTCCCCTACCTACCCTGCCCCGGACAAACAGGTTTGCAGGAGGAAGGCGGATGTGTCATGTCTCCTCTAATCTTCCGATCGCTACCTACCCTGTCCCTACCCAGGGCGGACAAATAGGTTTAAAAGAGGAGGGTGGATTTGTCATGTCTCACCCACCTTCTCGATCCCCTACCTAACCCCCTCCACCCGGGGTGGACAAACAAAAATGATCCACTCGGATTTTGTTATAGATTATAGTGTCTTTGGTTAATTGTAATGATGATGTAAACTGGAGCAGAAGTAATTTTTAAAATTTTTTTATTAATAAAGAGAATCATTTGCATATAAAACTTTGTGAAGCTTTGGCAATGCAAACTCCGTTGTGAAGGGAGGACAAACACCCGAGCTAAAGAACGAGATTCAATTAGAGAATTGCAGGACTGGGAAAAGAAAGAAGACTCTTGAAGGAGGATGAGAATGAGAGGAGGAGGAGGAGGAGGAGGAGGAGGAGGAGGAGGAGGAGGAGGAGGAGGAGAGGGCGCGAGAGTTAATGAGATGAAGGGTGAGGAGGAGGAGGAGGAGTTGGAGCAAGAACGAAACGTCTTGATTTTGCTCTTTTTTTTATTTCGAGGTGTAATAATTAGGTGCCGAGGAAGAGGGACTTCACTTCCAAACCAGGGTATATACTATATATATATATATATATATCTATATATATATATATATATATATATATATATACTATATATATATATATATATATATATATATATGTATATATATTATCTATATATATATATATATATATATATATATTTATTTTATCCTATCTATATATATATATATATATATATATACTATATATATATATATATTTTATATATATATAAATACATATATATATATATATATATATATATATATATATACATATATATATATATATATATATATATAATATATATATATATATCTATATATAGTGTATGTATATATATATATAAATATATATATATATATATATATATATATATATATATATATTATATATAGTATATATATATATATATATATATATATATATATATATATATATATATTTCCGCTTTTTGGTTCTTTAAATCTCGAGTGAATGAAAGAAGTGGAAGGTGTTTAATTGGGAATAAGTAAGATAAAGGAAGGTCACCGGATTAACGTTGGATGTTTTATGTTGTAAGCTCAGAGGAAAGAAGAGTTAAAAAAAGTGCTGGTTGGAATATGGAAGTGACAAAAAAACGAGAGAGAGAGAGAGAGAGAGAGAGAGAGAGAGAGAGAGAGAGAGAGAGAGAGAGAGAACAAAGTTATTGACATTGCAGTTGCAAAATAGGTGATACAAAATAGGAGATAAACTTGTTGGATAGCACAAAAATCGAAAACAAAAAATATCAAGAAAAAAATTAGGAAAAATAAAAGTAAATTGTTGAAACTGCAGTTACAAAATAGGAGATAATCTTGTTGAACAGCACAAAAATAGAAAACGGGAAGTCAGAGTAAGGTAACAGGTGAGAGTTAATGAAATGCTAGAGATAAATGTAAAAACAAATTTCCAGGATAAATATGTAGAGGGAGGTTAATGTGCAAAAAAATCTCAAAATACAGGAAGCAGATAGAGAGATGAAATTAGGGAGAATGCAGTCTTCATGGAAGACGTTGTCGAGGGTAAGGAGACAACTGAATGATGCCAGAATTGAACGAGATAATGTCAATCTGGAAATGTTGAATTGAACGAGATCATGTCAGTCTGGAAATGTGGAATTGAACGAGATCATGTCAGTCTGGAAATGTGGAATTGAACGAGATCATGTCAATCTGGAAATGTTGAATTGAACGAGGTCATAAATCTGGAAATGTTGAATTGAACGAGATGATGTGAATCTGGAAATGTTGAATTGAACGAGATTATGTAAATCTGGAAATGTGGAATTGAACGAGATCAAGTAAATCTGGAAATGTGGAATTGAACTACACTATGTAAATCTAGGAATGTTAAATTGATGGAGATAATGTAATTCAGGAAATGTTGAATTGAACAAGATAATGTAATTCTGGAAATGTTGAATTGAACGAGATAATGTATATCTGGAAATGTTTGTGATTTCGAATTAAGGAAGTTAGCCAATTAAAAAGGTAGTACACAACCGCTTTAAGATTTAGATAGGTGTATTGTACAATCCTCGGAATGAAGGTCATTATAATCACTGCCTTATTATCTTCGATTCATTCCATACGAAATAGGAAGAAAGCGCCAGAGGAAGGTGAAAGAATTGTAAATTAGCTTCTGTGTATGGTGATGAGAGCGTCACCTAGTGGCTGGCCAGTTTGTGTTAGGTATGTCCGTGTGGGACAGGAGACATAGAAATGAATGAGGTTAATAATCGTCACTTTTTATTAAGAAGGTTCAAGAGGTTTTAAGAATTATATTTTTAGAATGATTGGAGGATTTATTGTTATTATTTTTTTTATTTTTACCTAAAAATTATTCGGGATTTTTTTTTTTTTTTTCGCCATAGATGTCATTAGAAAGCAAGATAAAGAGGGAGCATTATTGTCTCTGGCAAGGGAAAGGTTATATAGACCAATTTTAGGTCGG
>NC_061095.1:20141316-20183816 GCF_015104395.2 Macrobrachium nipponense | reverse complement strand
TTTAGTCTCAAACTTCATTTGTACAACAGTTTTCAGGAAGAATACTTAACAAGGAAATATGCTCGAATGTCATAGCAAGAGATTCCCTGTTTAGAAAGTTAGACTTTTAATAACAGATTATTATTATTATTATTATTATTATTATTATTATTATTATTATTATTATTATTATTATTATTATTATTATTATTATTATTATTATTATTATTATTATTATTATTATACTAAGACCATTGCAATAAATTCAGGAAAATTAAAATGTATTTTCACAGCAATACAAAGTTCTTTACGTCTCAATGGAAGATCGATTACTCCGGGGCTTTCTCTTTTTAAATATACATTTGAAATATTACCATAATTTTATTTCCTCTTGGTCTCGATTAGGATTTGCCAGACAAATGACGCTGGTTAAGCACAATAATGGTCTCCAAATTAGTTGCACTAACCAGTCCCAAAAGGCTGGGTTCCAAAAAGATATAATTCGTGTTGGTCATGTTCTAGGTTCTAAAAGATAGTTCCTAGTCACCGTGGGCAGAGAATTGATTAAATCCACTTTCTAAAATTGTTTCTATGTTTAATGTTGCACTGAACATTATTTTACACCTAGTGAAGTTCGTTTCGTGAGTTTCATACCCAAAATGAATTGCTGAAGAACTATTTTTACATTTGTTTAATTTCGTTTCGTGGTGTTCATACAACAATGAATTTCCAAAGCACTATTCCTGTCATTTGTTCTGACACTTTTTCTGTTCGTAAAGACGTTTGTCCAAATTCCTAAACACCCGGCCCCCCCCCTTTTTTTTTCATTGTTTTTTTATTTTATTTTTATTTTCAACTTGAGAAAAGTTACTGGAAACCTGGCTTGGTTACAGAAACTAATATGGATACAGTTTCTGTGGTTGGCCTGCACCATTTCCTTGGTCTTCAAATCCCGTCCCAGGGGAGAAACCTTTGCGGTATATCTTGAATGTTCGGATGAAAGCCTCAGTAGCCCTCGAAAGCTTAAAAGAAAATAATAAATGAATGAATGAATGAATGAATGAATGAATGAATAATTAATAATAATAACAATAATAACAATAATAATAATAATAATGATAATGATAATGATAATGATAAGATGATGATGATGATGATGATGATGTGATGATGATGATGATGATGATGATGAGATGATGATGATAATAATAATAATAATAATAATAATAATAATAATAATAATAATAATAATAATAATAATAATAATAATAATAATAAGAACTGAAGGGATACAGCTACCAGATGGGAGCAACATCAAACACATAGATGAGACAGAATACAAATACCTGGGAATAATGGAAGGAGGGGATATAAAACACCAAGAGATGAAGGACACGATCAGGAAAGAATATATGCAGAGACTCAAGGCGATACTCAAGTCAAAACTCAACGCCGGAAATATGATAAAAGCCATAAACACATGGGCAGTGCCAGTAATCAGATACAGCGCAGGAATAGTGGAATGGACGAAGGCAGGACTCCGCAGCATAGACCAGAAAACCAGGAAAAATATGACAATACACAAAGCACTACACCCAAGAGCAAATACGGACAGACTATACATAACACGAAAGGAAGGAGGGAGAGGACTACTAAGTATAGAGGACTGCGTCAATATCGAGAACAGAGCACTGGGGCAATATCTGAAAACCAGTGAAGACGAGTGGCTATAGAGTGCACGGGAAGAAGGACTAATAAAAGTAGACGAAGACCCAGAAATATACAGAGACAGGAGAATGACAGACAGAACAGAGGACTGGCACAACAAACCAATGCATGGACAATACATGAGACAGACTAAAGAACTAGCCAGCGATGACACATGGCAATGGCTACAGAGGGGAGAGCTAAAGAAGGAAACTGAAGGAATGAAAGCAGCGGCACAAGATCAGGCCCTAAGAACCAGATAATGTTCAAAGAACGATAGAAGGAAATAACATCTCTCCCATATGTAAGAAGTGCAATACAAAAATGAAACCATAAAACCACATAACAAGCGAATGCCCGGCACTTGCACAGAACCAGTACAAAAAGAGGCATGATTCAGTGGCAAAAGACCTCCACTGGAGCCTGTGCAAGAAACATCAGCTACCTTGCAGTAATAAGTGGTACGAGCACCAACCTGAGGGAGTGATAGAAAACGATCAGGCAAAGATCCTCTGTGACTATAGTATCAGAACGGATTGGGTGATACGTGCAAATAGACCAGAAGTGACGTTGATTGACAAAGTCAAGAAGAAAGTATCACTCATTGATGTCGCAATACCATGGGACACCAGAGTTGAAGAGAAGGAGAGGGAAAAACTGGATAAATATCAAGATCTGAAAATAGAAATAAGAAGGATATGGAATATGCCAGTGGAAATCGTACCCATAATCATAGGAGCACTAGGCACGATCCCAAGATCCCTGAAAAGGAATCTAGAAAAACTAGAGGCTGAAGTAGCTCCAGGACTCATGCAGAAGAGTGTGATCCTAGAAACGGCGCACATAGTAAGAAACGTGATGGACTCCTAAGGAGGCAGGATGCAACCCGGAACCCCATACTATAAATACCACCCAGTCGAATTGGAGGACTGTGATAGAGCAAAAAAAAAAAAAAAAAAAAAAAAAAAAATATATATATATATATATTATATATATATGTATATATATAATATATATATGTGTGTGTATATATATATATAATAATAATAATAATAATAATAATAATAATAATAAGAAAATAATAATAATAATAATAATAATAATAATAATAATAATAATAATAATAATAATAACTTGGCATACAGTATCACAGAAACAAATAACTTGGGATATGCAGGAGAAAGATTAGTAGCAGAACTGATGGGGATACGAACACCAACACCACCAGCACAACCAAACCAACAGAAACCAAAACAGCAACCGCCTTGGAAAAGGCGCCTGGAAAAGCAAATCATGGTGATGAGATCTGACTTGAGTAAACTGAAAGAGATGGCAGAAAAAAGGCTAAGAAGCAAGAAAACAAGGGAGGAACTCAACGAGAAATACAAAGTACAAGAGAGGGGACTAAACAACACAATAGAAGATGTAAAACAGATGCTTAAGGCCAAAGCACTTAAGATCCAACGGTACATGAACAGGAATAAGGGATACCAACAGAACAAACTACCCGGAACCAACCAGAAAATACTATACAGCCAACTAAGAGGGGAAGACAACCACCAAGAAATTCCTGAAGCCGAACCAAGTAAGAGACTCTGGGAAAACATATGGAACAATCCGGTATCACACAACAAACATGCAACATGGCTCCAGGAAGTCAAGGAAGAAGAAACAAGGAGAATAAAACAAAGATTCACAGAGATCACGACAGACACAGCCAGACACCAACTAAAGAAAATGCCAAACTGGAAAGCCCCAGGTCCCGATGAAGTCCATGGATACTGGCCCAAAAACTTCAAGGCCCTACACCCAAGAATAGCAGAACAACTCCAGCATTGTATCTCAAATCACCATGCACCCAAATGGATGACCTCAGGATGAACATCCTTAGTACAAAAAGACAAGAGTAAGGGAAATATAGCCAGTAACTACAGGCCTATCACCTGCCTACCAATAATGTGGAAGTTACTAACAGATATCATCAGTGAAAGGCTATACAATTACCTAGAGGAGACAAACACCATCCCCCACAAACAGAAAGGCTGCAGAAGGAAGTGTAGGGGCACAGAAGACCAGCTCCTGATAGACAAAATGGTAATGAAGAACAGTAGGAGAAGGAAAACCAACCTAAGCATGGCATGGATAGACTTTAAGAAAGCCTTCGACATGATACCACACACATGGCTAATAGAATGCTTTG
Source organism: Macrobrachium nipponense (assembly GCF_015104395.2). Lineage (NCBI taxonomy): Eukaryota > Metazoa > Arthropoda > Malacostraca > Decapoda > Palaemonidae > Macrobrachium > Macrobrachium nipponense. The sequence continues at coordinate 20,179,930 of NC_061095.1, read as the reverse complement.
AAAATATATGGGGCAGAGGAAAACACCATCAGCTTCCTCAAAAATACAATGCGCAACTGGAATACAATACTTACAAGCTCTGGAATAAGACTGGCAGAGGTTAGTATCAGGAGAGGGATCTTCCAAGGCGACTCACTGTCCCCACTACTCTTCGTAGTAGCCATGATTCTCATGACAAAAGTACTACAGAAGATGGATGCTGGGTACCAACTCAAGAAAAGAGGCAGCAGAATCAACCATCTGATGTTCATGGACGACATCAAGCTGTATGGTGAGAGCAGCAAGGAAATAGATACCCTAATCCAGACTGTAAGGATTGTATCTGGGGACATCAGGACGGAGTTTGGAAAAGAAAAATGCGCCTTAGTCAACATACAAAAAGGCAAAGTAACGAGAACTGAAGGGATAAAGCTACCAGATGGGAGCAACATCAAACACATAGATGAGACAGGATACAAATACCTGGGAATAATGAAAGGAGGGGATATAAAACACCAAGAGATGAAGGACACGATCAGGAAAGAATATATGCAGAGACTCAAGGCGATACTCAAGTCAAAACTCAACGCCGGAAATATGATAAAAGCCATAAACACATGGGCAGTGCCAGTAATCAGATACAGCGCGGGAATAGTGGAATGGGCGAAGGCAGAACTCCGCAGCATAGATCAGAAAACCAGGAAACATATGACAATAAACAAAGCTCTACACCCAAGAGCAAATACGGACAGACTATACATAACACGAAAGGAAGGAGGGAGAGGACTACTAAGTATAGAGGACTGCGTCAACATCGAGAACAGAGCACTGGGGCAATATCTGAAAACCAGTGAAGACGAGTGGCTAAAGAGTGCATGGGAAGAAGGACTAATAAAAGTAGACGAAGACCCAGAAATATCCAGAGACAGGAGAATGACAGACAGAACAGAGGACTGGCACAACAAACCAATGCACGGACAATACATGAGACAGACTAAAGAACTAGCCAGCGATGACACATGGCAATGGCTACAGAGGGGAGAGTTCAAGAAGGAAACTGAAGGAATGATAACAGCGGCAGAAGATCAGGCCCTAAGAACCAGATATGTTCAAAGAACGATAGACGGAAATAACATCTCTCCCATATGTAAGAAGTGAAATACGAAAAATGAAACCATAAACCACATAACAAGCGAATGCCCGGCACTTGCACAGAACCAGTACAAAAAGAGGCATGATTCAGAGGCAAAAGCCCTCCACTGGAGCCTGTGCAAGAAACATCAGCTACCTTGCAGTAATCAGTGGTACGCGCACCAACCTGAGGGAGTGATAGAAAACGATCAGGCAAAGATCCTCTGAGACTATGGTATCAGAACGGATAGGGTGATACGTGCAAATAGACCAGACGTGACGTTGATTGACAAAGTCAAGAAGAAAGTATCACTCATTGATGTCGCAATACCATGGGACACCAGAGTTGAAGAGAAAGAGAGGGAAAAACTGGATAAGTATCAAGATCTGAAAATAGAAATAAGAAGGATATGGGATATGCCAGCGGAAATCGTTCCCATAATCATGGGAGCACTAGGCACGATCCCAAGATCCCTGAAAAGGAATCTAGAAAAACTAGAGGCTGAAGTAGCTCCAGGACTCATGCAGAAGAGTGTGATCCTAGAAAAGGCGCACATAGTAAGAAAAGTGATGGACTCCTTACTCCTAAGGAGGCAGGATGCAACCCGGAACCCCACACTATAAATACCACCCAGTCGAATTAGAGGACTGTGATAGAGCAAAAAAAAAAAAAAAAAAAAAAAAATAATAATAATAATAATAATAATTTGTAAAAAGTATTGTTATGATAGCATACTTTGAAAATCTACACAAAAGTTTTTTTTGTATTATTATTATTATTATTATCATTATTATTATTATTATTATTGTTGTTGTTGTTGTGTTGTTGTTGAAAGTAATTGCTGCCTCAGCTGCGTTAATTTTATAAAGGTTCTTCTCTATAAAATTAACGCAGCTGAGGCAGCAATTACTTTCAATAAAACTTGTTTAAAAGAGGGTTTACTTCCAGCATATTATTATTATTATTATTATTATTATTATTATTATTATTATTATTATTATTATTATTATTATTATTATTATTATTATTTTTATTATTATTTTATTATTATCATTATTATTGTCATATTAGCAATAGCACACATTCTTGAAAATAACCAAGGCGCAATGTCATACGCTGACTTGATAAATATCGAAATTCATACCAAAGTTAAGAAGCAGTATTACATATTCCGAGGCAAAAAAATCACCGAATTTCCGGATTTATCAAAGGCTACACAATTCAGTTGAATTGCAACGGACACTTTCTTATTTATTGGATGGTAAAGTTTTCCAAGTGTTCTTTCGGTCAGCAAAACTGAATGACTGAAGGTTAAATTTTTTTATTTATTATTTTTGTTTACAGTTGCAGTTTCATGACATAAAATAGGGCGCAAAAGGGGCGGACGGACAGACAAATAACCATCTCGATAGTTTTCATTGACGGAAAACTAAAAATCTGTTTCTTCTGTTACTGAAAGGATGAAATAATATATATTTTGCATTAACAAAGTAGCGGCAGAAATAGTCATTCATGTAAGTTAATGAAACTTAGTGAATGAAAAGCCTAGTGTACTACTTACAAAAGGGCAATGACTGCGCCATGACAATGGTGGCACCTTTCTGCAAACAGAATGTAAATGAGTGTTTTTTTTTTTTTTTGCACCAAAAAATGCAATTCATTCTAATATTATCTCTGAACCTGACGTGGGAAGGAACGTTTTTCATTTTGGGATATTTTTTTTGTTTATAAGATTTCCTTAAGACTATAAAAATAGTAAACAGTAAGATATCTTTAGAATGGAATATTCTATTACCTGGGCATCTTACAAATGCATCCTTTAGAAAGACTAAACAAAAAAGAAAAAAAATTATTCATTAGCCTCGCCAAGAGAACTCGAAGCAATTGAAGATTAACTTTGCTGTTTGCAAAAATCTTCTGAATGAATATGTATTTACGCTCTCTCTCTCTCTCTCTCTCTCTCTCTCTCTCTCTCTCTCTCTCTCTCTCTCTCTCTCTCTCTCTCTCCCCTTTTGTCCGAAGACATTTTCTACATACCGCAATCATTTTTCATTGTCTTCGAAAGACGTAAAGTGCTCCACATCCATCATTGTTTACGCTGCATGGAAATTGTTGGATTGCAGCTCGTTAGCATTCTCTCTCTCTCTCTCTCTCTCTCTCTCTCTCTCTCTTCTCTCTCTCTCTCTCTCCGTTAGTCAGACAGTGCGCGTTATTTGTTTGGAACTTGTGTGGTGTTTATATTTTCTGCTTATTTCCAAGAGCTGGTTTCTCATTCAGTGTATAGTACAAGGCTGTCACACTCGACTAATTAGAAATATTTCCATTTCTGTAATTAGTAAATTAAATGTATACAGAGAGAGAGAAGAGAGAGAGAGAGAGAGAGAGAGAGAGAGAGAGAGAGGCACAATAAGAATTGATGAAGATGGAGAAAAAAAAAGATGGGGGTTAACCAAGCGGCAAAAATATCAGTGATAATGTCTTCACAAAAAATTTTAAAATTTGTTCCAGATATCACAAGATGAGAGAAAAAATTACTTGAAAAGAAGACTGAGAAGGAAAATGTTGAAATAAAGACGTAATCCAACACCCTCGAAAAAAGAAGGCAGAAAGAACGAAGGGACAAGAAAAGAAGAAGAAGAAATCTGGCGCGAAAAAGATTCAAGCATTCGATTCGTCTGTTAGAATATTCAAGGCCATTGCCATGGCGCTCCCAAGAGAAGCAGCCCTTGGCCTCCACCACAACAGGCCTCGAGTGTAAACTTTCTGCATCTGCTTTCACGCCCTCCCTCCCTCCCTCTCACCCTACCCTCCCCCTTCCCTCCCCCAGATCCCATCAACCGAAAGAGCTCTCTTCTCAAATCAAAACACACCAACCAACAGAGGCTTCTATCTGGAAGGAAGGGAAGGAGGTCGGACGAACTTGTGTCGTAAAAGGATATAAAATGTTGAAAAGACTCGTGAAGACTTTTTTGGGGTGGGGGGAAGGGGGTTTGCCCTTTTCCTTAAAGGTGAGTAATGGATACACATACATACATACATACATACATACATACATACATACATACATACATACACGTGCACCATATTAGGGTAAGAGAAAGGGAATCCTCTCAAAGCGAGTCCGTGTTTAAACACATTGTGTACACGTGTATATATATATATATATATTTTATTATAATATCTATATATATATATATAAATATATATATATTCACAAGGCGGAGAGGTAAAGGCATGTCTCAGCGTACATAATTTATTGCCGACGTTTCACATCGCTTCGATGCATTTTCAAGGCTGGGGAATTGATAAAAATACAAACATATAAGACTCGTCACTGATAAAACACGGTATAATTTTTAGAATTGGACACTAAAACATCAAAACATTTAAAATGTAAAAATTACTCTACAACAACACTAGGTTGGAGAGACAACCTACCAGAGTAAAAAATAGAAGGTGACTGAAGGACAGTGCGGGGGAAAAAAAAATACACACACACACACACACACACAAAACTATACAAAAGACGAGAGACAGAACTGAAGTAAACAAACAAGTGGTTAGGCTATGAACAACTGAACTGACGAGGACTGGGCATTTAAATTCGGTACATTGGTCTTGATTAAGATGGATTCCAGTGTTAAAAGCTCATCATCTTTATTGGCAGATCCAATAATTTTAAAATCACCGATGTCCAAGCGGGAGCGACAGGTATTAGAGTGGTTACGGACGCTAGATAGCTCTGGATTAGACAGTTTGCATCCTGTTCGGAAACTGACTCCTTTGTGGGCGCAGAAACGGACTTGTGGCAGCCTCTTCGTGCATCCAACATAAGTACCCCGATTACATCTGGGACTAAGTGTATTTATAGGCTATGTTGGACATCAAAGGCGGGCTTAATCTGTCTTTGGCTTTGAAAAGAGATCAGATGGTTAGAGGATTTTTCGGAATTGATTTTAGGTTCAAGGCTGGTAATTCATTGTTAATTAATTATAATCTTGCCAAGTACCTTGTTCCTCTCCTAGAACCACTCGCCCATAGTACCCATAACCTAACAATCACATCTGATTTTAAAAATGATATTTTAAAGCAAGATTCTGATCTCTTCATGGTAAGTTTTGATGTTGAGTCATTATTTACCAGTATTCCAGTTAGAGAAAATATCGAAATTATTTTAAATGAACTTTTCCCTCTGTCTGATTCTATTTTTAAAGGGTTTACTCGTTCGTTATTTAAGCAATTTATAGAATTGGCCGTGCAGGACACGACTTTTATTTTTAAAGACTCTTGTTTTAAGCAAATTGAAGAGATGGCGATGGGCAGCCCACTTGGTCCCACCTTCGCCAATATTTTTATGAACTCCCTGGAGGAGACCATCTTTGACAGTTGTCCCCTCAACATTTACCCCCTATTTTACAGAAGGTACGTGGATGACACGTTTGCATTGTTTAGGTCTGATTTTAATGCTGAAGCTTTTTTAGAATTTATTAACTCTCAACATCCTAATATTAAGTTCACCATAGAGAAAGAATCCCACAACTCCCTGCCATTTTCAGATTTACTTGTGTCCAGAGACAATAATAGCTTTCATACAGGAATTTACAGAAGAGTACATTCACAGGCTTAGGGACAAATTTCTATAGCTCTTGTAATTCTAATTTTAAATTAAATGCCCCCTCCACCCTCCTTCATAGAGCCTTTGTCCTCACTTCCAGTTAGGTCTCTTTCCACAACGAAATAGATTTTTTAGTAAACTTTTTTAACAACAACCGTTTCCCCTCAGTGCACTTTTATAGAACTCTCAATAAATTTTTAAACATGAAAATGAACCCCCCACTTCCTACACAAATCGTTCCCAAGTTAATTATCTATGCTAAGTTCCCTTTCTTCCATGACAATTCCTTCAAAAAGAAAGTTATACAATTAATTAACAATGAATTAACAGCCTTGAACCTAAAATCAATTCCGAAAAATCCTCTAACCATCCGATCTCTTTTCAGAGTCAAAGACAGATTAAGCCCGCCTTTGATGTCCAACATAGTCTATAAATACACTTGTCCCAGATGTAATCGGGGTTCTTATGTTGGATGCACGAAGAGGCTGCTACAAGTCCGTTTCTGCGCCCACAAAGGACTATCTAATCTAGAGCTATCTAGCGTCCGTAACCACTCTATTACCTGTCTCTCCCGCTTGGACATCGGTGATTTTAAAATTATTGGATCAGCCAATAAAGATGATGAGCTTTTAACACTGGAATCCATTTTAATCAAGACCAATGTGCCGAATTTAAATGTCCAGTCCTCGTCAGTTCAATTGTTCATAGCCTAACCACTTGTTTGTTCACTTCAGTTCTGTCTCTCGTCTTTTGTATAGTTTTGTGTGTGTGTGGGTGTGTTTTTTTTATTGTTTTATTTTTCCCCGCACTGTCCTTCAGTCACCTTCTATTTTTTACTCTGGTAGGTTGTCTCCAAACTAGTGTTGTTGTACAGTAATTTTTACATTTTAAATGTTTTAGTGTTTTAGTGTCCAATTTTAAATATTATACCGTGTTTTATCAGTACCGAGTCTTATATGTTGGTATTTCTATCAATTCCCAGCCTTGAAAATGCACCGAAGCGATGTGAAACGTCGGCAATAAATTATGTACGCTGAGACATGCCTTTACCTCTCCGCCTTGTGATATTTGTAGGCCTTGAGCCCACTTACTAGTCTTCTATATATATATAATATATATATATATATATATATATATATATATATATATATATATATATATATATATATATATAATCACAAAATCCACGGAAAGAAGTGAGTGAAAACTGGGACTTTGAACCGGCACTTCAAAATGTAGAATAAACTACGAAAGTACTCGGTCAAAGTCTCGGTTTTCACTCAATTTTTTTGCGCGGATTTTGCGATTGAAAAAAAAATAAAAAAATTATATATATATATATGTGTGTGTGTGTGTGTGTGTGCGTGTGTGCGCGCGTGCGTAATAAATCCCCGTCCCACCTCCGCATACAACCAAAGGCTTATATAAGTTTCGAATGTTATATGCAATTCCTTTGGGAGTAAGTCAATCTCCAGGTAAAGAGAATTGGATATCACTCTGCATTTGTGGCTTAATATTTGCGAGTATAAAAAGTCACGTGTGAATTAGTGAAAACTCATATATGTATATACATATGTAATAATATATATATATATATATATATATATATATATTAATATATATATATATATATATATATATATCTACATACACGTTTCAATTCACAAATATCAAATACGGATATTTTTTAATCTCGAATACGCGCTCTACCGTGCGAATAACCCACACACATGGGGAAGTCATGATTAAGAGGTGGATCTTGGGGGGGGCCCTGGCCGGGGGGGGGGGACGGATTCTAACCTTTGTCTTTGAGCACGCGACTCAACTCTGATTGGTACAAATTCCTGTACATATATATATATATATATATATATATATATATATATATATATATATATATATTATATATATATATATATAAATAAATATATAGTCATATATATATATTTGTTTATACATTTATATTCTCTATCATCATAAATTAACTACATTTATTGTTCGCAAATGTATGTGTATGTGTGTGTGTGTGTGTTTGTGAGAGAGACAGATCGACAGACAGACAGACAGTATTAAACAGTTGTACTTCTTTTTAAACACTAGTTTAACGTATTGTAATATCATTGTATTGAGTAACATTCTGTTCCCTAATGCCTAATTGGAAATAGTGCTCTCTCTCTCTCTCTCTCTCTCTCTCTCTCTCTCTCTCTCCTCCTTCTCTATCTCCATCTTCTCTCTCTCTCCATTCGGTCCAGCGGAACTTATCAGTCCTTGAGATATCCGTCGTAAATCCCTTTCCAATCCTTGGGATCCTTTAAAAGAAAATTCTCCTGCTAGAAATTTCCTCTATAACTTACTCCGTATCTCCCTTGCTCTTTTATTGCCGCTCTCTCTCTCTCTCTCTCTCTCTCTCTCTCTCTCTCTCTCTCTCTCTCTCTCTCTCTGTGTGCCATATATACACACAAAGTTTTCGTACATATTCTTAAATTTACATTCTCTCTCTCTCTCTCTCTCTCTCTCTCTCTCTCTCTAATCTCTCTCTCTCGCTACCACCCACTCGCGTTTCGCACGAGCTCTTGCATTTTCATCCTCCGCACTCTCTCTCTCTCTCTCTCTCTCTCTCTCTCTCTCTCTCTCTCTCTCTCTGCCATATATACACAAAGTTTTCGTACAAATTCGTAAATTTGCATATTTCTCTCTCTCTCTCTCTCGTGCGCGTCGTCTCAACGTAGAAGAATTCTCTTCCATCCATTTCTTCCATATGTGACTATTCTTCTGTTTTTCTGTTCTCTTCTCGTTCGTTCTCCTTTAAAATGTGTCCGAACCTTAATCCGCTTATGTCAGTTATCCGTTTTATTCGTCCACTTAATGTTCTCCCTAATTCCTTCCGTTTTCCCTCAGCGTCCGGGAAAAGTGTCGTGTTTTCCCTCTTTATTCTGAAATGTTAATTACTTTGTTTTGCTTTATCCTCTCCCAACCTTTTTCGCCTCCAGTGGTTCTTCTTTTCTACTGACTGACCCGTTCGTTAGCTCGTCCTTATTTATTCTTTTTCATTGCTTTGCTCTATTTACCTCCCATTGTTGCTCGACCCTCTCTCTTCTCTGTTTAATCTTCTTTGTATCACCTTCGCGATAAAAAGATGACCTGAACGGAAGATGGGGGTTGTACTCGTCTTAGGTCCAATTTTATTTGCGTGAAAATTTTCGAGCTTTTGAAGGTTTCTCTTTTGTAGTCATTAGGGGATTTATGTGAGAAACCTGTCATATAATTGCCATAGTTTTTATTCTGTTATTTTATAACTGTTAGGATTGTCGTATAATGTTGTAAAGATCATTTATTAGTGGAAGGAATCTGTGCTCCAATGAATCCCGCGTGCTGACAGATCTTCCCAAAAACTGCAATTCTCACGTTCATTATATTCACTTTCAGTTCTAAAATATTTATATTTACCAAGTAATATTCACTGGTATCCCTCATTTAATATCACTGCGTTGATTGGCTTTAAATATATAAAGGTTTCTTTCATTCCATGCCAGCTTCCTTCTCTTGAGTACAGGTGTATTGGAAATTCATTAAACTTCGGCTGTTTTACTTCATTTTCCGAATTAAGTTCCTTGAACTTTGCCTATCTCGAGTATCTAGAGTACTAAGTTTGCCTGTTATCCTTAATTTCCAATACTAAGTCCATTAAACTTTCGCTATTATGCTTAATTTTCAGCGCCATGATACTTCAAAGTTCCCCTTACCTTAGCATCAGGCAGTACTTCCGGTTTTGATCTCATATTGTATTTATTACATGTGGCAGTAATATTAGCGTTATGAGTAATAAGAGAATTGTTTCGTATATACTTCGTAAGCCAAGATACAGCTATTTTCGTTAGGTAAAAACAGCCATAAAATCCGACACAGTTGACTGGTTCATTGATATGGTGTTGCGACTGAAGGTTTATAGTTTTGATTCTAAAATGTATATTGTCATGAAGTGGAAGCAGACACTCTCATGATGGCTGGTTAATGGCCATTACACAGTATATCCTAACCTACTATGAGATTCAGGGTCTCTGTAACACGGTTTTTTGGACTTTGCTCCTTGTCAAAGCATCGGATGTGGCTGAAAGTTGACATATGTATATTTTACAACCACACACAAATTTTGTCAGCATTATCAATAACCTAAACCCGATAGTTTTGATTTTTATAGAGTAAAAATGAACTAGCCAACGCCATGGACAATGATTACGAGCCAAGAGTCGAAAAACATTCATTACGTAAGCAAGGTAAACAAACTCCTTTTGACTAAATGTTGGCCCGCCCATCCACCAGACAGAAATGCCATCGGCTCTGAAACCCAAAGACTTTATGAATGGTGGAACGATACATAGATGTATCAGTGCTAGCGTAGTAATACTACTGTAGCAGTAGTGCCGCAACAGTATAGCAGTAATATACATGAATTAAACGTTTAGACCAACTGCTGGATCCTTGAGGATCATTTAGCACTTCTTACAACTACTCGAGAAATTCGTTTTTATAGCCAGAAGTTAAATTTTCTAGTCCAACAATGCCCATGGTAGCCTTCAGTGTTATCCTGAATTATAACGAGGCGAAAGTGGGTGGAGCCTCATGAAGTCACCATTCTGACGATAATTATTGGTGAAGGTTTAAAGCCAATATACGGCACCGGCTATTTTTTTTCAGTAAATAGGTAGATAGCCAATAAATAAAAATTGCTAAACATTGGACATAGCAGTTATCAAATCAAGCTTGTCTACTATGTTTTTGGTAATTACCAACTATTCCCTACATCTTGTCAATCTGATTGTGACCTATAAAGTGGACTGTAATTTCTTTGGAAACTTATTTTGGGAGTTAGACTAATAATCGAAGTGTTTTTGTATTTATTAACATATTTTGTTGGTTTGTTCATTATGACAATTATCAGTGGGGAGAGTCCAGAGTTCATAAAGGTGTACTGCTTTGCTTGTATTTAAATTTGTATGTCATTGTTGCCAGAGGTTTAGCCTTCGTTACGTATAGCCAATCATCCATCGAGAAAGAGGGAAGAAATGATGTCATAAGTTACGTAACGAGTGCGTTCGAAACCTTTTCTCTGAGTAAGTTGGCCCGGCTTCAAAAAAGGTCACTTTTACATTATAAGTACCAAATTTATTCAACCTACGTAGTGCAGAATACACTCAAAATTTATGTGTTGATATAATATGTATTCTGAATAAGCGTTATATTTATAAAATGCATAGATAAAAAGTTATTGCGAAAAAACCGTGTTACAGAGGCCCTGAATCTCATAGTAACGTAACTTATGGCGCTCCTACCTACGTGGGACTCATATGGTGTTTGTTTCTCTCCAGGATATGTTTTATATCCCGAGCAGCTTTGGCCCGGAATCGTCGTGTTACCCTGGAGAGAAAAAGGACCTTGTTTGTCTAAGAGTAATAACCTATATCTCCCTTCAGTCTAATCACTCCTATAATATTTTGCTGAAAAGACATAAGTGACTTTCTTAGTAATCCTTCTCAGCCAACAAATATAAAAATAAACCGAACATAAAGCAATTTACTTCAGCACTTAGATTGTTCCTGGTTATAGATGTGGAAGAAAATGGATGAGCAAGTTATTTGTAGGATAGGTACAGTCAAAAAAACTTTTTGTGAATATAGATGTATAGGTCTCCTTCATTAATTTTAATTTTATGGAATCTTACATAATTTGAAGCTTTTATATTACACCAATGAGAAATTTACTATTGAAAATTTGAGCCTTTTGCTTTCCTCTAACCAGTGTCAAAATTTGCAGAAATGAATATACTATACTTCACTTGTGTAGATGGGCGTAATTGGATCTCTTGTATCCCAAGCCTTTGCATCGGTTTCAAGACCTTTAGTTCAATGCTGTGTAGAAATTTTCAAACGAAATTACTGCCAGCACCGTAAAAGTTGTGTGTGAATATAAAAACATTTCTTTTAGTTAAAAAAAAAAAGTTGCTAACCTAGAGGTCAAAAAATACTTTGGAATCAATACAGGAAAAAAATTCTTCATGAGATTTCAAAGGATGAAAAAAATCATGGATAGAAAAACTTAGATACAATTTCCCTTCTGACATTTTATACATATATATATACGTGTAGCTGCAAAACATATACGTATAAAAGCCGTTTAGAATATCAAAAGGAATAGAATAAAAATGAATGGGCTGAAGTATTGAAAAAATAAAATGCAAGAGACACAAAAATTGAGATTGAATAAGTGCAAGAGAGAACATCTCTGCAGTTGCCAAAAACGTTCCCTCCCGAATTATAGGTTCAGATTAATAATACGTTTTTCATAGCCTATAAAAATACGATTTTTCCATTGTTTTCATTTGGTTGCAGTAAGACTTTTCTAAGATTTTTTGACAAGGATTTTAATCAATTTTACACTTACCGAAGTAGAAGTAGCTCTCGGGTACAATCAGACAACGTAACGAAATAAAGGCTAAAAAATCCAAAATCAAAACTTGGATTTCTCCTTCAGAGGAATGGTTAAATAATCCCCCGAAAAGAAGTATTTACTTTATTTGCGAGTCAAAAGTTCATTATTCATTATTTTTTTTTTACATATTGTAAATATAAGAACAGATGTAATCTTTTAAGTAAGAACAGCAGAAGTAGTAGTAGTAGCAGTAGCAGTAGCAGTAGCAGTAGCAGTAGTAGTAGTAGTAGTAGTAGTAGCAGCAGCAGCAGCAGCAGCAGCAGCAGCAGCACAGCAGCAGCAGCAGCAGCAGCAGCAGCAGCAGTAGTAATACTAGCAGTAGTAGTAGTAATAGTAGCAGTAGCCGTAGTAGTAATACTAGCAGTAGTAGTAGTAATAGTAGCAGTAGCCGTAGTAGTAGTAGTAGTAGTAGTAACAGTAGCAGCCGCAGTAGTATCAGCAGCGGTAGTATTAGTATTAGTAGTAGCAAACATTATAGCGCTCCGGCAAGTTTTCCCAAGCTGTTGTTGAAATCTCAAGATTCATCTATAATTGAACTTCATCCCGATATATATATATATATATATATATATATGATATATATATATATATTATATATATATTTATATGTATGTTGTTTATGTGGTTAGTATGTATGTATGTATATGTATCTCAAAAAATCATAAGAGGTGACGTGAATTAAGTGTAATACAGTAGTTTTCGCATATCAATAATATATATATATATATATAATATATATATATATATATATATATATATATATATCTATATATATATATACACATATGCTTGTATGTGTGTTTATATGAGCGTGTTTTATCGAAACATCGATTATTTGTTAGTGTATAGGTGTGTTTGTAAATATGACTTTGTGTATGAGTATAGAACAGCTTTTAATTGTCGTTGGTACTTTCATCAAAATCAAACTTTAAATTTTTTATTATATTAGACCTGTAAAGCCAGTTTATCCCGACGTTTTACGCATTTTCCCTTATTCGAGAAGGTAAAATCGTTATAACAGAGGCGCTGAAGTCATATTTAACTCTCTCTCTCTCTCTCTCTCTCTCTCTCCTCTCTCTCTCTCTCTCTCTCTCTCTCTCTCATATGATTGCGGGCTCACGAACAGTTAAGCGTCTTACACACCACGCAAAGCTTTCATTGCAAAACCACTCTCAACAAAAGTCACGCATTTTGTTTTCGCTTGTTGAAATGAAGTAATGGTCACCGTTGCATTTTTCTCGGGGGGAAGGGGCGGGGTTGGGTTGGGGGGTGGGGGGAGAGTTTAGTAGGGGAGGGGGCGTTAGTGAAATGGAATGGTAGCACTCCAAGGTCTTTTCTCCGAAAAGTGTCACAGTAATTGCTGGTTCCTGAGACACATGTTCATGAAGGCCAGGGCTTCCCCGTAGTGGGGTACAGCCGTCAGTGTACCTCGTGCGGTGCACAGTAGGCATTACTTAAGGTTCTTTGTAGCGCTCCTTAGGCCCCGAGCTGCAACCTTTTTCGTTCTTTTTACTGTACCTCCGTTCATATTCTCTTTCTTCCATCTTCCTTTCCACCCTCTCCTAACAATTTATTCACAGTGAAACTGCGAGGTTTTCATCATGTTCAAAATTTACACTTTTCAAAACGTTTATAACAGTCAGTTTGCACTTCAGAGCTGAATGACCTCATGATTCCCAGCCGCTTGGCCTTTGGCATAAACCTTGTATTCATAAATGGGTAGTGGTAGAGGGAATGCAAGGGATTCTCACTCCCTGATGTAGATTGAGATGTGAACGGAAGGGAAGATGATTGTCGGAGTTGAAGGGAAGGGAAGTTGGATTGATTAGTTTGAGTGAGTGGAGTAGAACTGTGGCGGATGGAGGAGACTCCGTAGCTCCATAGGGAGGAGTGGAAGTTACTATAAATGGAAATGTGAGTCGGGTTTTAGAGAGAGCGGCAGTAGAAACATGAAGGCGAGTTAGAGTAAGGGGAGCGGGACTTCGACGAAATATTGATGGGCGGTGCTGGATTTTGAGTAAAAGTATAGGAATTCAAGGAAGGTAAGCAAATTTTGTAAGGAGTGTAAAGTTAGAAGCTCATTTGAGAACGAGCTGCTGTTTGGGAGATTTATAGACTATTAGTTTCAACTGCGTTCAAGGGAAACTAAAACAGAAGGGATGATGAAGAGAAGTGAGAGATCAAGCGATTCGAATCTGAGTATGAGAAATAAGATCTTGAAAGTATAAGGGTAGAGACTGAAGAAGTCCATGAAAAAAAGAACCGAGATCTGTTACCCCAGAGCGATAACACGTGGAAAGAAAACTTTTTATCGAGTTTTCTGTACAGCGTACAATGCTGATGCTGTTTGAAACTCTCAGCCACAGCCCATGTAATTTCGCCGCGATCCATGAAACTTTCAGCCAGGGCGTGTGTCTTTGGCACTTTTAGCGTGCCGGACGCATGATCATGGCTATATTTAACCTTAAATAATATAAAAACTACCGAGGTTAGAGGGCTGCAATTTGGTATGTTTGATGATTGGAGAAGGGATGATCAACATACCAATTTGCAGCTCTCTAGCCTCAGTAATTTCCAAGACCTGAGGGCGGACAGAAAATGTGCAACGGAGAGATAAATAGCCATCTCATTAGTTTTCTTTTACAGAAAACTAAAAAAAATGTCAAAAGGATGAAAAACGATACTGAATAAGGAAAGAAATGTTACTTCATATGAGATATAATAATGTAATTTCCAGTGATAAATACTGAAATTTGATAAGGAATATAGTTTCACAGAGATATACATGACTAACAAAAGTAGGAATGTACCTCGAACCGTGGTATGACGTTAGAGGTTTGAATTCAGCACATATAAGGAGTGGGAGGTCTTGGGATTGGCTGGAGTTTGAGTATGAGAGAGAGAGAGAGAGAGAGAGAGAGAGAGAGAGAGAGAGAGAGAGAGTGAAGTTCTAACTAGAATATCGTTTGTATAAATGGAAGGAAAGTAAAAGTTAGAGAAACTGTAGTT
This sequence comes from Macrobrachium nipponense, assembly GCF_015104395.2. NCBI lineage: Eukaryota > Metazoa > Arthropoda > Malacostraca > Decapoda > Palaemonidae > Macrobrachium > Macrobrachium nipponense. The sequence goes on along the minus strand of NC_061095.1, from coordinate 20,164,709 downwards.
ATGAGAATCTGATGGAGGGTTGAAGTTGGAGTGAAAAAAAAAAAAAAAAAAAAGAGATACGACTCGAGGTAAACGAGCGAATAAAGAGAGGTAGTTTTTGAGGGGGTTGTGGGGTTGGAGGCGGGGATGGGGGCGGGGAAGAAGAGGAAGTGAGGAGATAAAGAGGAAGAGGGACAGAGGCAGAACTCGGCGAGGAAAAAGAGAGAAAAAAAAAGAAAAGTACCTCTTCCCCTAACAACTCCAACATTTTCCTTTAGTCGTTAATTAGGCAGCGGAAATTTGTTCCTCTCTCTCTCTCTCTCTCTCTCTCTCTCTCTCTCTCTCTCTCTCTCTCTCTCTCTCTCTCTCTCTCTCATCACATTCCCTCCGGACGGAAAAGTCAGAATGATAGTCCTGAAATTGGGGACAGGAAGCTAGAATATTAGGCTTTAATTTTCCTTTCCCGAGGAAATAGAACCTTTCTTCGCGGTTCTTTACGAAAGAAGACACATTTCAAAATCCGTAATTTATTTTAGGCGTTTGTGTATCTCTGGGAACAAATTTCGTGACAAGGAATAATATTATGTTGTATTTTGTTATCAATTTATTTCCCTTTTCGTTTTGCATCGCCAACGATTTTTTTTTTCATAGCTAAATAAACAGATGACATTAATGTTTTTAGGCTGTTTATTTATTTTTTTATGCCAGGCATAAATAATTGCTAGTTGATGTCATGGAAATATTGGAAACGGTACAATCTTTGTGACAAAGTTTAAGCAATGTTTTAATAAACTTAATCTTTATCGCGTTGTTCACGTTTTCTGAAATCCACACACATACACGCATACATGTATAATATATATAATATATATATATATATATATATATATATATATATATATATATATATATATATATATATTATGTATGTATAAACCAAGGTGGAAAGAGAACTCTGGGGAATGCTAGGATCTGCAGAGGAGCAGATGTCGGCACTGATCACCAACTTTCCACAAAAAAAACAAAAAACAAAAACTGAGACAGTTAACTAGCTTCAGTAAGAACATCAAGAAACTTTTGCAGCCGAATATTGAAGTAGATTTTCAGATCTGGAAACCATACGTGAATAGAGATAATTGTGCATGTGTTTATGTATGTACACGCACTTATATACATACACATCCTTTTCGCATTTTGTGCATATGTGTGTGCATAATATCTGCGTGCAGACTTTTCTGTAGTAAGTATCTTTTCAAATATAGTAAGGTTAATAATAATATATGTTATATATATATATATATATATTATATATATATATATATATATATATATATATGTGTCTGTGTGTGTGTGTGTGTGTGTGTGTGTGTGTGTGTGTCAGCCCGCACGCGCGTGGTTGTGCGAGTAAAATCCCTCCTTATGTTTACTTTGCAAGGGAGGGAAGAAGATGGGCAGACAGGAAGCAATAATCTAACAGGGGGGTAAAAAAGTAAGACCAAAATAGCTTGCCGAGCTGTCACACGGGAACGTGGAAATGCTCATTCACGCCCCCCCGCCCCCCCCCCGCCCCCCAGGCCTCTCTCTCTCTCTCTCTCTCTCTCTCTCTCTCTCTCTCTCTCTCTCTTCCGTGAGAAAAGTAGAAAGTAATCAGTAGCTGTTTTTGTTTTCATTGTGTCAGGAAATCGATGGTAGAAAGAAAGCAAGTCACCGAAATGTCAGGTTGTCTGGCTCCCAGACGGAAAAAGATGAGGGTGGTATGACGTCAGTGAAATGGGGGGGGCGGGGCGGGGGGGGGGGGCGGTGGCAGAGGGCGTCGGTGATGGGGACAGGCTTACGTATTTGGAGGATAACAGGGGGAAAGGAAGGCCTTTTATATAAGTGAGAGAGAGAGAGAGAGAGAGGGAGAGAGGAAAAAATTATGGGGTAAATTATTTCCTTAAACGTAACAAATTTGATGTGATTTTTATTCCTAATTATGTCAAGACGTTTGCGTGCAGAGAGAGAGAGAGAGAGAGAGAGAGAGAGAGAGAGAGAGAGAGAGAGAGAGAGAGGTCCAAACTTGTGGCGTAATTTATTTCTTTTAAACGTAGCAAATTTGATGTGATTTAATAATTTCCTTCGAACAAGGCAGATCTTCCCCGGTCTGTAATTCTGGTTATGTCAGAATTATCCGAAATAAATTCATAGACAGATATGAAAATTGGTTGGAGAGCGAAATAAAAAAAAAATGTCTTTAGACACTATAAGGACTAATGTCAGAGAGACTATAGACGGTTTCAGTTTTGATATATCACAGTAGATCAAATGACCTTATGCTTTAGGGTAATTACAATTTGGTATCTTCTTCCTCACTGACAATCCAAGTCTGTCCATTGAAAAAATAAATAATAATGAATAACATCCAGACAATACAGTGCAGAAATGGAAAATTCAGATTAATTTACAACCGTATACTTATTGTAAGTTTACTAAATAAATTTTTCTAGATGTTAAATTGTATTATTTGTTCCTTTCGCACTTATCACCGTGCGTTCAGTTTATATTCCGTATTATTCTCTCATTCACTGAGTCACCCTCAGTTCATGAGTCATCGTCATTTTTCTTCTAATCTCATGTTTTCTTTTATCTAAATAACCACAAAAACAATTATTAGCGGAAAACCCGATTTTTCTTTTTACCCGGGAGCTCAAATGGAATGAAAAATAGTGAAAACGATAAAAGAAAACGATGAAAAGCTTTAAAAACAATGAAAAATGGTGAAAATGCTGAAAAACTGTTAAAACAGGGAATTCTCTCGCGGTAAAAATGACCTTCGTCTGTGCGACAGCTCTCGAATTTTATGAGTCTGCCCTGCACTAATTTCCCACTTTCTATGAAGGCAATCGACTATACTTTCTCTCTCTCTCTCTCTCTCTCTCTCTCTCTCTCTCTCTTCTCTCTCTCTCTCCTCAGCAAAGATAATATTGAATACATGTTTAGTTATAAGTTAGCACCGTAGAAGATTCTCTCTCTCTCTCTCTCTCTCTCTCTCTTCTCTCTCCATTTTCATTGATTATTAATCCTTTCTCCCCGCCTTCGTATCATTATTTTTCTCGATGATTTATGGCAATATAAAGAATTTGTTGTTGTTGTTGTTCCCCTGTGATGCTTGAAGGGGAAAGCAGAACTGAACCTGCGTGACAGATGTCGCAGAAATAGATAGGGAGAAAAGTATGACCTTCTGTATATAGATGTAATGTATATAAATATGATGAGGATTTACGTTATTGTTAGGAGGAGTTACACTGTAGCAGTAATTGCTAAGAACAAAACATAAGACGCTGTCATTTTCGTCGTTTCCGATTCATCGTAAATTCGCAATATATAAAAAATAAAAATAAAAGTAAAAACAGCCATATTCTTCTGATTCCTTAATGATAACACTTTGAAAAGTGTGAAGTTCGCCGATTATTTTTATTCGTTTATCTATTTTATTTATACGTAATTTATTTTAGATAGATGGATTCTTAATTTCATTTATAATAATAGTCAATATTTTCATGATATTTCGCGAATCTCTTGTAAAAACCAGGGATATACTTTTAAGTTTTACTGTCCAAAACTGCTTGAGAGCGAAATGAGTAAGATTGTACAATTAGTATATGATTTAAACCATTTAAACTGGTTAAACTAATTGCACAAATAGGCACAGTCACATGAATTACAAGAATTTGATGGCAACTGTAAGTCAAATTCACTCTCTCTCTCTCTCTCTCTCTCTCTCTCTCTCTCTCTCTCAAGAAGCTGCTGACCCATTAAATAATTTACAGTTAAAATATTTTTCAGACATCCATTACCATATTCGTTGCGATTACATATGTAAATAAAATGAATTATTCTAGGAAAAGTAATTCGTTAATTGTTCAAGATTCAGAGACTTTGACATTCATGACGCGTGATACGTCATATTCTTTTCATTTCTGACTGTCTCTTCTTTTCTGTCATTGGGTTTATCGTAGACTTTCACGCATATTATCCTTTGCCCCATATTGCGAGTTTAGTGGGTATATTGGAACAGTAGAAAAAGCTTGTTTCCTGATTAAACTCCCTTGCTTGTTTCCTATGTAATAATTATGATAATAATCCTTATTTTCTCGTGATTAAATGGCCTCGAAATTATGCATTATATATGTATTTTTCATCTAATGATAATGATAAATACTAAGTATTGATTATAGCAAGGAATAGTAATAATCCATAAATTTATTCATTGTGTAGTGTAACAAATACGTTACGGGAAATGAATTGATCTTTTAACCATCAGTTAATTCAGTATACTTATTATTGACGTAGATTTTTGCTGGACAACAACAGCAACAACAACAACAACAACAATAATAATAAATTTTCTCATACTCTAATTCTTATTCTTTTAACACTATATTTCGTACGTCATTGTTTGTCATTGTTTATGCAGGACAATTTTTGTAATTCATCTGTACGTAGCATGATTCATAGTTGTTTATCTGCTTATTAATGTTTACCTGTTTCATGAACGTTTAATTACTCTCATTTATGGATGTAAACATTATTCATTTTACGGGTTTATTTATCCGCTTGTAAAGAATGTTTTTAGCCATTGCTTGTGATTTACTTTATGGAGATAATGTTTATATTGTTTGTCTCATTGCTCATGAGGAAAACAAAGTGAAGACAATACTTTCGTCGATTATAGTGTAACTTCCATCTTATATAATATATATATATATATATATATATATATATATATAGTGTATACTATATATATATATATATATATATATATATCATGTATACTATGTGTATATGTGTGTTATATGCATGTATGTGCGTGTGTATGTAATTCTTATTCCTTTGTATACCATGGACTGTGGGAACGTGGGCGTGTACGGCTAAGCTAACTTTTACATTCAGTGCATAACGTCAACCCTTTGTCATCCTCAAGCGTCTACCCCTTCGCAACCCTTCATTTATCTTTTGCTTGAACTCTTTTTCCATTTCTCAAACCATCTCTTTCTCTCTCTCTCTCTCTCTCTCCTTCTCTCCTCTCTCTCTCTTTTCCCCCCGTCAACCATTCGTCTCTCCTCTTCTGTTTCCCTTAGTTTAAGAGAAGGAGCCTTCATGCCTAAGGCAGCAGATCTTGAGATTAACCCTTGCTGGTTTGGCTCTCTCTCTCTCTCCTCTCTCTCTCTCATTCTCTCTCCTCTCTTTTTTATAATATATTATATATATATATTATATATATATATCTTTATTTATTATTTATATAAATTATATATATACTATACATATTTATAATATATTTAGTGCTAGATGTGTATATTATCATGTCGTACATATATATATATATTATATATATAGATATATATATATATATACAATTTTAATATATATTTAGTACTAGTAGTTGTATAATGTATATATATAATATATATTATATATAATTATTTATTTATATAATAATAATATTATTGATTAAGATATATGTATGTATATATATCATATAATATATATATATATATATAAATAAATATCTATATATATATATATTGTATATATATATATATACATACATACCTTACATACATATATATATATATTATATATATATATATATAAATATATATGTGTGTGTGTGTGTGTGTGTGTGGTGTGTTTCAACCGTACGCTTTTCTCCTTCGAGGGGTGTCTCTAAGGGCGGTGCCCTTCCACTCCCCAGTGATTTACATATGGTAATGATGCCTTCATTCAGGAACTGCTTTGTGTTACTGTCGGAATCCTGTCACCAAGTCAATGGCGTTAAATAAATATGAAAAACTTCAAACATTCTCCCAACCGCTCTTACGGCAGTTTAGATGAACAAGGGTCTTTATGCACATTATTAACATTACGTTAATATACAAGTGTTTTTGCATTAACGTGTATATTATCGTAAAGTCTGCATTCTCTTTTAGATATGGAGTCTAAATTTTGATACTCTGATGTGTGTATTCCTACAACAGTAAAAAAGATGAAAAAAAAATACAAGCCAATGAAAAACACTCCACAACATCATTGCAAAAAGTTGACAAAGTCATGCAAAGCACATAAACAGTGGAAATAAAACAGGAGAGGGAGAGCGAGGAATGGCTCCAAGGATCCGAAGACACGAATTCAAACTGATATTCACCAGAAGGGCGAGAAGTTTCGTGCGATAAAACGCAGCAGAGAAGATACAATGACGTCGCTGGCGCTATAAAACCCGAAGATGAAACGAAGGAGGAAAAGCGAAGAATTGATGAAATGGTCATATGCGTTTCATATTCGTCTATGAAAGTGTTTTGCAGAATCAGCGAGAGAACTTTTCAATTCTATCACTCTAGTGATAATGTGGTTCCAGCGGGACTGTTTTAATCCCTCTCATTTCAAATGTTCTTTCCACCGTATAATGGTTCATGTGTTATAATCTCCACAGTTCCCTCCATGACCAAAATCCCCGTTTGGGAATATTGCCGTCAGTGCTCCTGGCACGATTCACTGCAGACATTACTTAAGGTTCTTTGCAACATCCCTTCGGCCCCTAGCTGCAACCCCTTTCATTCCTTTTACTGTAGCTGCATTCATATTCATCCTTCTTCCATCTTACTTTCCACTCTCTCTTAGCAATTGTTTCATAGTGCTACTGCGAGGTTTTTCTCCTGTTACAAAATTTTGCTCTCAATTTTGTTTCCAGGGCTAAATCTCATAGGTCACATAGCTTGGCCTTTGGCCTGAATTTCAAATTCCATTCCATTCCGTTACTAACTTTGGCATTTATCCTGTGTAGCGCCTCAGTGGCGTGGTTAGTATGGTCTTTTACCCGCCATCTCGCTGGCCGCGGGTTCGATTCTCGACCATTCCATTGAGGGGTCAGAGATGTGTATTTCTGGTGATAGAAATCTACTCTCGACGTGGTTCAGAAGTCACGTAAAACCGTTGGTCCCGTTGCAGAATAACCACTGGTTCCATGCAACGTTAAAACACCATACAAACAAACAAACAAGCATTTATCCTGTCTCGTTCATATCCATATTCTACCCATCGCTGTCTTCTCGATTTTATGAATTGTAAAGGTTTTCAGTCAGTTTCTAATACATGTAATGAGGTTTACAAGAATGAAATCTTACCCTTTTGTGTTTTCAATATATTTAACTAGTCTTTCTCCTTTTCAGCTTTTTGCGTTGGGTGCGCATCTTTTCAACTATGTACGTACTGTGATGGGAACTAGCATATTTTAATTTAAAGTCCTATTTTTTTTCCACTTATTTTTGTAAGGTGTTTCTCCTGTACCCAATATAGTTCCTCTTTTTCTTTCTCTTTCTTTCGTACCCTTTCAGTTATGCATAGTTCAATTCAATCATTTATTGTAATTAAGGTTAAACGAATTTTACTAGTTTCCTTTTTTTCCACTGCAATCTTTAGTGCGTGTGTGGAGCTCGTCCCAATATTCATATTTTTATGTACAGTACGACACACTCCATGCTTCCCTGTCCTACAACATACAAATGGTATAGCAAAACCCAACTGTGAAATCGAAGTCCCGCTTACATTACATTCAGCGTCTATTTGCAATAAGTTCATATAAAATAGAATCCTGTTGCTTGAAGGCGCAACACTTGGGACCTCTCTCTCTCTCTCTCTCTCTCTCTCTCTCTCTCTCTCTCTCTCTCTCTCTCTCTCTCAGAGAAGAACCTTGCCTGAAAATCCTCAGTACATCGTAAATGTATTTCAGCAACTTGAAGCTCCTCCGAAAGTCCTGACATTAAGGAGTTGTTGATAATTCATACTATAACTTAACAGTAAATAGTAATTGAAGAAATCTTTTTATGGTGTTTATGAGCTATTGAGGATTTACTTGGAATTGCGTCACTAACGATTACCAGCGAAATCACTTTATATTATTACTGCGCCATTGAAATTGATTTGTTTAAATCAGAATTATTTGAAAAATTGCTTCAGATGGTTAATTAGAATATGAAGTGGAAGTTTTTTATCAGGTGCTATATACTCAGAAAAGCTGAAATATCTTTTGAAAATCGATCATTTCTATTATAATTATTATTATTATTATTATTATTATTATTATTATTATTATTATTATTATTATTATTATTATTATTGTTGTTGTTGTTGTTTTTCTTGTTGTTGTTGTTGTTGTTGTTGTAAAAACAACAGTACCATTATCTCGTGAATAATTTTAGGGTCAGCACTTCCCAAAAATCGTCATAGATGGAAAAATAGTCAGGATTACAAAATTTATGTTCTGATGTCTTAAATATTGAAGTTTATTTATTTATTTATTTATCTCGGCTTCAAATTTTGCTTCAGCAATGCTGTTCGTATTTCGGCGTTACGGCTCCGACCTCTCCATATGTTAAATGGTTGTCTTGCCCTAATGTAAACTGATTGTGTGGAAATCCTATTTGAGAAGCGGATTTTCTTTATTCGTTTGTGCTTGGATTCAAAGAGTCGATAGAAAGAGGATCTATAAACATGAATAAGGAAATTGAAAAGCCAAATTGAGTGTTAAAAGTCCATGGTAGATTGAAGGTAGATGCTATATATTGCAATTAACTCTTAAATTATAGAAATACACCTTATAGGCATGGAACAAAAGCGAAACATGAACACAATTCAGGCAAATAAAAGCTCTTCATCAGGCTTAGAACTTCGAACCTTCCCCCCACCCCCCCCCCCCCACCCTCTTTTTATTCCGTACTACATCCACTTCGTAACTTCCACTCGAACGAAACTTTTCCCACTTGCCAGCATATGTTCGGCAGTAATTCAATTAACACATTATAGATAGGTACCGAGTGTTAGGTGGCGTGAAAGGGCTGCCATGTTGTAGGGAGAGGTTACAATATGTAGATGTCGGTACGGGAGGTAGCACGTTATATAAATTAATACTGAATATATATAGTGGAATGAATAGGAGCTTCAATTATAGGGGCTGTGCCGTGGTGGTCGAAGTAGAGCAAAATATAGTGGAAAAACAGTTTCGGAATACCATAGATTTCATATTCAGGAGTTGGTAGCTTTAGAAATGAGCAACCTACCAGTGTCTCAGCCTGGGATGGGGTCGCGAGCCCCACACCTTTATCTTAGCCGTCGCAGACGTTAGGGCCCAAAATTCAGCTGGATGCACCAATGGGCCAAGTACAGAAAGTGACTGATATGAAGAAACTCCAGTATTTTGTTTGCACTTGATATTTCGGGAAAGTTGGTCTTGCCATCAGGGGTAAATAATATCCGCACGCACTTATACATACACCTATATATTCGCTGGCGTGCGCTCACGCACACACACACACACTTGATAACAAAGTTTTCGCTTGTTTCTTCAGGCCTGGACTAGAAAAGGGCATTAGTTTGCCCGTCTTAATTTCGTATTCCCATGAAAAACAATGTGGAGGCGTTGTGCTCTTTCGAATTCTTCTGAATTATACATTTTCACCCTTAATCTGCTGTAATTCTGGGCCATTGTTCGCCCTTTATCCATCCATTCATCCTTGGAAACGAGCTTTTATTGGGTAACTCAGTAACTAGAGTATCAAATTAATTCTTCCTTTGCAAACCTGATCATCGTGTTTTAAAGAACAAAACCCATCGTTGTTCGACAATGAAAACCAAGTGGGTCTACCCCCGCATCATTATTTTTCCATTGTGCTTCATTGCTTTTCTTTCCTACCAACTCATTGTAAATATGCTTTGGTTTCTGTCTCACTTTAGCAACTGACTCCATTGCGTCCTAGCTAAAACGAGATACCTTTACTTAAAAATTCAAATTAATTGAAGCTTAGCAGCTGTGCCGAAGAGGTTTTAATAATGGTGGTATACCAGTATCTTATAATAAGAAATAAACAATTTAAGGGAGTTTATCCACATGAAAAATCACCAGTTGTCTACTTAAAAAAAGCTGACTTTTGAAATGTATTATGCTGTGGAAAGGTAAAGGAGTCGGAGATGTGCGTTTGGTCTAAATGTAAAAAGTACGCCTGATCATTTTAATTCAGTGTCGTACATGGTGGTGGTTTACTGACAATTATAAGTCTGGTGAAAAACGCATTATGTGAACGATAAGGTTAAACGCTGACATAGTGGCTTTAGGCTTTTAATTTTTGGTGTTTTTGATAATCGTCGAGAGAAAGATTTAGAAGTGATATTTTTTATTTTATTTCCATCTATAGGAATGAAGAAAGATAGATTTCAGCTAGTTTCACAAGTGACTAAAATCAATGGAATTACCTGGGTGATTTCAGCACAGTGACCCCTCGAAGAAATTACTTCCCACTTCAAGCGACTTCCCCCCTGAGGAGGGATCCAACACCTTGGTCTTTGATCTCTACAGGGAATTTGCTACTGAAAGCTAGGTCGTCAACATTCCCAATCCACCAGCACTCTTAATCTCTCTATCGCCTTTCCAAACTTCCGGGCTGGGTCACCTTAGTTCACGCCCCCTGTTATATGTTCAGCAGTCCATCTTTCCGCTTTCGTTATCGTTCTTGCTTTATTTTTTCCGTCACCTTCCTCTGGATTGCTTCATCCGTCTTCCTGAATACCTGTACCTGATAATATTCTCTGGTCATGCAACTGTATCTCAAATAATCGCTAGTTTCTCCCTCACTGAAACTGTCATGTCCTCGTGCCACAAATCACTATTCTTATTGCCCCTTCGTACTCCCTGTAATCACCAACGCTCTCAGTAAAATTCGTAAATTTATAAAAGTCTGAATTTGATAACCTCTGTCTTGATGAGCTTCTTTAACAACCATATTCTTGGTTTAAGCTATGATTGTTATTGTGAAATGTTGTACAAAGTTTTAGTTTTCTGTAAAAGAAACTATTGAGATGGCTTTGTCTGTCCGTCCGTAGATCTATAAAAACTACTGAGGCTAGAGGGCTGCAAATTGGTATGTTGATCAGCCACCCTCCAATCATCAAACATACCGAATTGCAGCCCTCTAGCCTCAGTAGTTTTTATTTTAGATAAGGTTAAAGTTAGCTATAATCTTGCATCTGGCAACAATGCGGAACAGGCCACCAGCGGACCGTGGCTGAAAGTTTCATGGGCCGCGGCTCATACATCATTATACCATGACCACTGAAAGATAGATCTATTTTCAGGGGCCTTAATTATACGCTGTACAGAGAACTCGATTGCGCCGAAGAAACTAAGGTGCATATTTTACTTGTTTATTTCAATGTTGATTTTGAAAAAGTACTAGAAGTCTCATATGTCATTTTCTAATAAATGTAGAATGGTAAGACATGGACTAAGTCATTGAGTAAGACATTCATTCAACTGATGTAGCAATTTAACCTAGAAAAAAATGTAGTTGTGTTGATAGACTCTAAACACAGCTCAAATTACTTGCAGGACAAAACATATTTTTTAATCAAATCCTGTCATTATGACGAATCTGCAAATAGTTTATTTTACGTTAAGGCCGAAGATTTTATCCTTAGAATGATAAATTATACTAACAATTCTGTTGTGTCAAGTCCACGTAATCTGACGACAGGTCACCGGCTAACATGGAAGCTTTGTCATGAAGCAACCACGTATCAAAGGACATTAGTCGCAGTCTGGCCTAATGTTTCAGCAGCAAACACTGACGTATGCTGTCGAGGCACGTACTTCCGTTATTTTATTTGCTGCAATAATAAAGTGCCGTATAATCCTATAATTCCGGTATACTAGGTGTAACAATGTTTTCTGGGTAGTGAATTATCGAAGTGTACCAACTTTTGCTTCCTGTGTGTTTTTTGTCTCGTATGAGCAAATTGTATTCGACGAAGTCCAACGGGCATGTGATTTAAATAGTATTATTCCGGTTGCAGGGATTCGTGGTATCCCCCCCCCCCCCCCCTCCCCCCCCCCCCCCCCCCCCCCCCCCCCCCCCCCCCCCCCCCCCCCCCCCCCCCCCCCCCCCCCCCCCCCCCCCCCCCCCCCCCCCCCCCCCCCCCCCCCCCCCCCCCCCCCCCACCCACCCCCCCCCCCCCCCCCCCCCCCCCCCCCCCCCCCCCCCCCCCCCCCCCCCCCCCCCCCCCCCCCCCCCCCCCCCCACCCCCCCCCCCCCCCCCCCCCCCCCCCCCCCCCCCCCCCCACCCCCCCCCCCCCCCCCCCCCCCCCACCCCCCCCCCCCCCCCCCCCCCCCCCCCCCCCCCACCCCCCCCCCCCCCCCCCCCCCCCCCCCCCCCCATCCAACCTTCCTCATCCCCTGCCAGCCAGGTCCTACCCTGACATCCTAAAAAAAGAAAAAAAAAAAGGAGAAAAGTTTGCCTAATGAAAAAAGTAAATCCTTTAGGTTTGATTAAATATTACTGCAGTCTCTCTCTCTCTCTCTCTCTTCTCTCTCTCTCTTCTCTCTCTTCCTCTCTCTCTCCCTCTCTCTCTCTCTCACCAAAGATGGAAATACTCAGTAAATTTTACATCGTAGAAAATTTTATTCTCTCTCTCTCTCTCATCTCTCTTCCTCTCTCTCTCAGCCAAGATGAATATACCTCAGTAATATTTTACCAATCGTTAGAAAATTTTTATTCCTCTCTCTCTCTTCTCTCTCTCTCTCTTCAGCCAAAGATGAAATTACTCGTAAATTTACCATTCGTAGAAATTTTTTTTCTCTTCTCTCCTCTCTCTCTCTCTCTCTCTCAGCAAAGAGAATATACTCAGTAAATTTTACCATCGTAGAAATTTTTATTCTCCTCTCTCTCTCTCCTCCTCCTCTCTCTCTCTCAGCAAAGATGAAAATAACCCCCCAGTAATATGTTACCATCGTAGAAATTTTATTCTCTTCTCTTCTCTCTCTCTTTCTCTCTCTCTCTCCTCAGCAAAGAAATGAAATTAACTCAGTAATTTTACCATCGTTTAGAAATTTATTCCTCTCTCTCTCTCTCTCTCTCTCTTCTTCAGCAAAGAGAATATAATCAGTAAATTTTACCTCGTATAAAATTTTATTCTCCTCTCTCTCTCTCTCTCCCTCTCTCTCAGCAAAGATGAATATACTCCAGGTAATATTTACCCATCGTAGAAATTTTATTCTCTCTCTCTCTCTCCTCTCTCTCCTCTCCTCAGCAAAGAGAATATACCTCCAGTTATTTTTATTTTACCATGTGAAATTTATTCTCTCCTCTATTTTTCTCTCTCTCTCTCCTCTCTCTCAGCAAAGGATGAATATTTAATCAGTTTCAATAATTTTACCATCCGTAGAAAATATTCTCTTCTCTCTCTCTGCTCTCTCTCTCTCTCTCGCCAGATCTCTCTCCTTCTCTCTCATCTCAGCAAAGATTGAATATACTCAGAATAATACCATCGTAGAAATTTTTTTCTCTCCTCCTTCTCTCTCTCTCTCTCTCTCACAAAGAAATGAATGAAATATACTCAGTAATATTTTACCATTCGTAAAGGAAATTTTATTCTCTCTCTCTCTCTCTCTCTCTCTAAATTTCTCTCAGCCAAAGATAATATACTCAGTAATATTTTACCAATTCGTAAAATATTCCTCTCTCTCTCTCTCTCTCCTTCTCTCTCTTCAGCAAGATGAATATACTCAGTAATATTTTTACCATCGTAGAAAATTTTATTCTCTCTCTCTCTTCCGCTCTCTCTCTCTCAGCAAAGAGGAATAAATTCATAATATTTTACAAATGAAAATTTTATTCTCTCTCTCATCTCTCTCTCTCTCTCTCTCTCAGCAAAGATGAATATACTCAGTAATATTTTACCATCGTAGCAAATTTTATTCTCTCTCTCTCTCTCTCTCTCTCTCTCTCTCAGCAAGATGAATATACTCAGCAAATTTTACCATCGTAGAAATTTTATTCTCTCTCTCTCTCTCTCTCTCTCTCTTCCTCTCTCAGCAAAGAATGAATATACTCAGTAATATTTTACCATCGTAGAAAATTTTATTCTCTCTCTCTCTCTCTCTCTCTCTCTCTCAGCAAAGATGAATATACTCAGAATATTTTACCATCGTAGAAATTTTATTCTCTCTCTCTCTCTCTCTCTCTCTCTCTCTCAGCAAAGATGAATATACTCAGTAATTTTTATTTTAACCATCGTAGAAATTTTATTTTCTCTCTCTCTCTCTCTCTCTCTCTCTCTCTCAGCAAAGATGAAATATACTCAGTAATATTTTACCATCGTTAGAAATTTTTATTCTCTCTCTCTCTCTCTCTCTCTCTCTCTCTCAGAAAAGATGAAATATACTCATTGAATATTTTACCATCAGTAGAAATTTTATTCTCTTCTCTTCTCCTCTCTCTCTCTCTCTCTTCATCTCTCAGCAAAGATGAACATATACTCAGTAATACTTTTACCATCGTAGCAAATTTTTATTCTCTTCTGTCTCTCTCTCTCTCTCTCTCTCATTCTCAGCAAAGATGAATCTACTCAGTAATATTTGTACCATCGTAGAATTTTATTCTCTCTCTCTCTCCTCTCTCTCAATCTCTCTCTCTTCAGCAAAGATGAATATTTACCTCAGTATATTTTTACCATCGTAGGAAAATTTGGTTCATTCTCTCTCTCTCTCCTCTCTCTCTTCTCTCATTCTCAGCAAAGATGAAATATACTCAGTACATATTTTTACCATCGTTAAATTTTATTCTCCTCTCTCTCTCCTCTCTCTCTCCTCTCTCTCTCTCTCTCTCACAAATATAATATACGCAAAGTTTTAATTATTTTTACCATCGTAGAAATTTTATTCTCTCTCTGCTCTCTCTCTTCTCTCTCTCTCTCATCAAAGATGAAATATACTCAAGTAAATATTTTACCATCCGTAAGAAATTTTTTATTCTCTCTCTCTCCGTCTTCGCTCTCTCTCTCTCTCTCAGCAAAGAATTGAACTATTACTCAGTAATATTTTAACCATCGTAGAAAATTTTATTTCTCTCTCTCTCTCTTCTCCTCTCTTCTCTCTCTCAGCAAAGATGGAATATATCAGTAAATTTTCCATCGTGAAATTTTATTTTCTCTCCCTCCTCTCCTCAATCCTCTCTCTCTCTCCTCGCAAAGAGGATATACTCAGTAATATTTTACCATCGTAAGAATTTTATTCTCTCTCTCTCTCTCTCTCTCTCTCTCTCTCAGCAAAGATGTAAATACTCAGTAATATTTTACCATCGTAGAAAATTTTATTCTCTCTCCTCTCTCTCTCTCTCTCTCTCCACAAAGATGAATATACTCAGTAATATTTTTACCATCGTAGAAATTTTATTCTCTCTCTCTTCTCTCTCTCTCTCTCTCTCTCAGCAAAGATGAAGTTACTCCAGTAATTTTCATCGTAGAAATTGATTCTCTCTCTCTCTCTATCTCTCCTCTCCTCTCCTCTCTCTTCTCTCGCTCTCTCTCTCATCAACACACACACACACACACAAACAGGAAGAGGTCACCATATGGAAGATTGACCATAATATTAATATTATTCCAGTTATATTTTACCATCTGAGGAAATTCTCTCTTCTCTCTCCTCGTCCCTTCCTCAATCTCCCTCCCTCATCTCCATCCTCCTCTCTCTCTCTTCGTAAGTGATGACATAATGGGTAATACGGAGATATTTATATAAAATATTGGAGAAATAGTGGATAAATATATACCGAAGAAGAAAAGTAACATCATTCATGCATACCAAGAGACAGAAGGATCTTGTTCCAGAAAATCAGAAAGTGGAAAAAAGGTCTTGCAAAAGAAAAAATGCATGAAAGTTATAGAACTAAAAACAAGTAAGATTAGGAAAATGCAGAACAAAATATTATACAGGAATCAAAAGAAAATGAAAAACGGGACTTGGAAGAAAAAAACCCTATTAAATATCAAGCAAACCCCAAACTATTATACTCATATGCGAAGAAGATGAATAAAAGAAGAATAGAAATAGGCCCTCTGAGAATTGAAGGAGATTAAAAAACGAATGAAAAAACGGAAATTGCAACATACTGGGCAGAAAACGATATAAGAGAGAATTCACCCTAGAATAGATAATGAAGATAATGATATAGAAGTAAGGGACGAAAATAGTGAATATTTAGCTGACATAGAAATTAATGAAGCTGATATTGTGCAGGCAATTAATGAAATTAAAAATGGAGCTGCTGCAGGGCCGGATGGGAGTGCCTGCTATTTTGTTAAAGAAAGTAGTTCATTCTATCGCAAAGCCACTTGCAATATTATTAAGACAAAGTGTAGATACAGGCAAGATTTATGATGAGCACAAATTAGCATATATCACCCCTACTTTCAAAAGTGGATCAAGACTAGAGGCAAGTAATTATAGGCCTGTGAGTCTAACGTCACATATTATGAAAGTGTATGAAAGGGTAATGAAGAAAAATATTATGAAACATTTAATAAAAAATAATTTGTTAATATAGGACAACACGGTTTCGTACCCGGAAAAAGTACACAAACCCAACTGTTAGTCCACCGTGAGAACATATTCAAAAATATGAAAAGCGGAAATGAAACAGATGTGGTTTATCTAGACTTTGCAAAAGCTTTTGACAAAGTAGACCATAATATATTAGCAAAGAAAATTAGAAAACACAATATCGTAGATAAGTAGGAAGATGGTTAAAAGAATTTTTACACAACAGAAAACAGATAGTTATTGCAAACGATGAGAAATCGGATGAAACCAAGGTAATATCCGGTGTGCCACAAGGTACGGTGCTAGCTGCAATATTGTTTGTTATTATGATTGAAGACATAGACAGTAATGTTAAGGATTCGGTAGTGAGTAGTTTCGCTGATGACACAAGAATAAGTAGAGAAATTACATGTGATGAAGATAGGAACGCTCTACAAAGAGACCTTAACAAAGTATATGATTGGGCAGAGGTAAATAGGATGGTATTTAACTCTGATAAATTTGAATCAATAAATTATGGAGACAGAGAAGGAAAGCTATATGCATATAGGGGACCTAATAATGAGACAATCACAAATAAGGAAGCAGTTAAAGACCTTGGTGTGATGATGAATAGGAACATGTTATGCAATGATCAAATAGCCATTCTGTTGGCAAAATGTAAAGCAAAAATGGGAATGTTGTTACGGCACTTCAAAACAAGAAAAGCTGAACACATGATTATGCTTTATAAAACATATGTTCGTAGTCCCACTTGAAAATTGCAAATATGATATGGTACCCACACTATCAAAAGGATATTGCACAAATAGAGAGTGTACAAAGGTCCTTTACAGCTAGAATAGAAGAAGTTAAGGACCTAGACTACTGGGAAAGACTACAATCCTTAAAATTATATAGTCTAGAAAGGAGAAGAGAACGCTACATGATAATTCAGGCATGGAAACAGATAGAAGGAATAACAGAAAATATCATGGAACTAAAAATATCAGAAAGAGCAAGCAGAGGTAGATTAATAGTGCCCAAAACTATACCAGGAAAAATAAGGAAAGCACACAGAACATTAATCCACTACGCACCAGCATCGATAATGCAGCGTCTATTCAATGCGTTGCCAGCTCATCTGAGGAATATATCAGGAGTGAGCGTAGATGTGTTTAAGAATAAGCTCGACAAATATCTAAACTGCATCCCAGACCATCCAAGATTGGAAGATGCAAAATATACCGGAAGATGTACTAGCAACTCTCTGGTAGACATTAGAGGCGCCTCACACTGAGGGACCTGGGGCAACCCGAACGAACTGTAAGGTCTGTAAGGTAAGGTCTCTCTCTCTCTCTCAGCAAATATAAATATATATTTAGAAATTTAGAATATATCCAGTATTATTTCACCATCGTAGAAATTTTATTCTCTCTCTCTCTCTCTCTCTCTCTCTCTCTCTCTCTCTCTCTCTCTCTCTCTCTCTCTCACACACACACACACACACACAGAAAGGATCCCATAAGCCGAGCTTTGATATTAAAAGACGCTAAGATGGACCCTGCAGACCTGGAGATTAGGTTTCCTGCCCAACAGACTTTTGGTGACCACACCCTTACCTCAAGGATTAATCCCATTGACCATCAGCTCAGGATATCAGAGCGACAAGAGACCAGAACAGCCATCACATAAATGACAGCTCAACGAGAAGAAGTTCCTTTGCGGGCTGCTCTGTGAGCAAGAGCCCGTGCTGACACAATGTCAGCTTAATCAAAAACAACAAGAGGAAGTTCCAGAAGACTGCTGGGCCTTGACCCAGGCTAACTTCCCAAACATCTCTTGAAAATGGGCCACAGATAGGGCCTGAAAGTACTCGAGTGTGTAGTAAAAGTAAATACTTAGAAGTAAACAAGTTACAAAGTGATTTTGTGGGTTTCTTTTTCAATTATTATTATTATTATTATTATTATTATTATTATATTATTATTATTATTATTATTAATTATTATTTACTACTATATTTTGAACTTCTTATTTAATTTAGTACAGGTTATGATATTTTCAATTTAAGAACAAAGAAACTTGTCATTGAATCTTCCTTGAAAAATTCATGCTGACGTTGGTGATGTTTCCACAGCTTTGTGTGAGTGACTGTGTGCGTGCGTGTGTGTGTGTGTAAATGGTTTGTTAAGACTGAAATTACAGTGACGAAGCGTCTGAAAGAACGTGGACGATGCAAATTGGATGCAAAACCGTAATCAGAAATGTTAGCAACACTGGTATAAGTTGTCTAAGCATTACGGTCTGAATCTAATGAAAGGATTTGTGAAGCTCTGTCTCAGGTGATCGACTTAATTTAGAGGCAAAATATAGTTTGTTGGACTGTAGCTCTTCAACATCGAGAGACGTTCGAGGTTCGGGGTCCATTTTTCTAGTAGCGTGTTCTTGTATATTAAACCAAATGCACCCTTCACCTGATGATGTAGTTGTATGAAAAACGGAAGCTAATTCTTTTTTTTACGATTTGGGACAATAGTTTCATGAAAAATAAGAGTGCATTGTGTTATGTAAATTACTATTGATAATATGGAGCATACAACATAAAAAAAGTCATCCACTTGGAAGCAACAGTATTAATCGATGGTTATAAGTATCATTCATATTCAACGTAGCTGATTTACAAGGTTATATCACGTGCTTGCGTTGCAACCCAGTTCTCGATTTACGACCAAACACTAATTGGAGATTAGATGTACATGAAACGGACAAGCGAAAGAACGATGGTTTTGAGGGAATTCGGGGAGTATGCTGTGTGTAAAGTAGAAGACCATTACGCCGTGTTTTCCTGGAAAACTAACAAAAACTAATGAAATAAAATGTATTGTATGAACGCGTTACCCTTGTTGCTCTATTATAAGTGAATTGGATCTTTCCTAGATAGTGACCCCCCGCCCCACCCGAAGGGTTTTAACCAGATATATATCCACCTTTGCGGCGTATTTATTACTAGCTCCGTTTGGGATTACCGTTTAAGATACACAAAAGACTGTGAATATCATAAAGGTAATGACCTCCAGGAATTTTAGTCCTAAGTAACGACCCCCGAAAACCTTTGGGGTCACTATCTAGGCGAGATCCGGCGAATTTACTGAGTCTTAAAGATGATCGTGCTTCTGCGAAAAAAAAAAAAAAAAAAAAAAAAAATATATCTATATTATATATAATATTATATATAGTATATATATATATAATATTAGATCTAATAATATATATATAAATATAAATACCTCCTATATAATTATCTATATATATATATATATATAAAATTATAAATTACATAATATTAGTATATTGATTATTATATATATATATAATATATATATATATCTATTATAGATAAATACATACATACATACATAATACATAACATACATACATACATAAACATATAAAATAATAATAATATATATATATATATATATATATATATCTATATATATATAAATATATATGAAAAATATACTCGTTAAAAAGGAACACTCGTGGAAGGGTATTGGTGTGTCTTCTTTTCTGTAGTTTCGTTTTTTTTAGACAGAGGAAGGGTAGATGAACACATATACCTGCAGAAGAATCTGTTATATGGATAATTTCATGTTAATAAACTCACGATAAATTGTTTCTTATTGCCCTCAGCTTTTTGGCTGTCACGAAGTTTTCTCAATTCAAAATCCAGTTTTGGGTTAATGATACTTTGAAATATTTACAGCTTGGTCGTCGAACCTTTCTTGCTTGGATGCTGAATAACCTTTATACTTTGTGTGTAGCAGATGTAAACGAGTACATGAAATTGAGAAGTTTTGGCATATTTTCATTCTCAGATAATAATTTAAAGACAGTAAGCAAGCGTCATTTAGCTCTTTTTTTGAAAGCAATATCGTCAGCATGCACAACGCTTCCTTATCATACACAAGCACAAACATGCACATCATTGCACACGGTTGTACTGAATTCGTGGGAAAGGTTAAAGATACATCTCCTTCCTGTATCCAATTGTGTTTGAAATATAAAGTCGTGATATATTTCTGTGTCAAGTGCATGAAACCAATTATCATCCCTCTCAGTTCTGGCGAAGAAAAACGAAACAGAACGAAGCAAATCGACATCATATCATCATACGGTTTCCGTCGTATTCGGAGTTGCATTTGGGGCGCTTAGGCTGAAATAAACGTTCGTTGTTCGTAACTGGTTTCGGATGAAACCTGCCACAAATCGCAGGTTGGAAGCGCCGTGTTCACTTCGACTGGAACAGACACCAAAACACACGAGATTAATGTTTATTCCAACCCCGTGGACTAGTGTGGGTTAATTCGTTTGGAAATTTGACTCCACACATCATAGTCAGTTGGGAACTGAAAGACAGATGAGGGCTTTATAGTACATGACTCTAAATCAAACAAAAAGACAGAACATTAAAGTTTACTTCTTGTGCATTATTGTTGCTATTAATATCATGAACTGGTTCACCGTGACTTTATCAATCAAGCAAATAGAGAGAACATTAAAGTTTACTTCTTGTGCATTATTATTGTTATTAATATCATTAACTGGTTTGCCAAGAAATCTCGCTTATTTCAGGATTACATTGAAGTGGAATTCATTTCAAAATCACAGTGAAACGTAAGCTATATTTTTCCAGTTCTGGATTGTAAATGATAAACAGTTGGAGGGATATCGAGATTATTATTGTCTTCGAATTGATAAATTCGCACACGGAATACATTCCTTGGTCAAATATATTAAAAGAAAAAGTTTTTTTCCCTATCAACTTAGAAGTCTTATTGACAAACGTTCAATAAAAAAAAAATAAAATGTATGAACGGCGTTGCTCTAGAGTCCATTTTCAAGCCTATTTAATAATTTTAAAGATAAAGAATTTTGCCATTTTTCTTTTCTCGTTAAAAGAATGTTCCATGACAGATGCTTTCGTGTCATAAGTCTTACTGGGCAGTAACAGAAAAAACCTCTAACCGAAGAGTAGTAGAAAAAGTTTTTTTTTTTTTTTTTTTTTTTTTACCAACGAACAAAATAATAGCACAGTTGTTCCCAAAACAATCAGAGCAAGTGGTTCGAAAACGTTGTTCTTCAAAGACGAAAAGAAAAAAAATGGTAAAATGAAAAAGGAAAACTTCTTCAGTTCCATGTAAAGATTAGATTAGTTTTGTCGCGTCGTTTTCCCTTTTTCTCTACTTTTTTTGTTCAAGAAGCGTGATGCCAGGGAACTTACTAAGACGTTGTAAGAATTTGTGAAGAAGAAGGGACTGTCTAAACGAACGTTTCCGTTTGTCCTTATTTTGTATTGTTTTATCTGTCTGTTACAGCTACCTCAGCTGAGAAAGCTGGTTAGCGTTTCTAATCGAGGTTGTATGTACAGGACGGTCCAACGAAGAATTGGCGTAGTTTCTTAATTCATTGTTCGTTATGGAAGTATTGCCATATGCAGGTGCCAGATTATTTACTTAACAATAAATAACATTTCCTTTCAAAGGTGCTATACTTGAAATAAATACATTAGAACTGAGTAGACTTATTCATGTATTAAAGATAATTATTTTGCAAAGTAAGGAAAATATATACCGATGCGTCCACGATTTCTAATTTTATTCTCAACTCTAACTTCGTGACAGCATACCGAAGATTTGATTTGAAGTTGGCTTTGCTGCCGCTCGAGTCTTGACTCAACGTATCGTACTGCATGGGGTGTTGTCATTTCGGTCTCCTACAGCCGATAAATAATACATCAAGGCGTTAACATTCTTTGAAAACGATGTTTACTTAAACTAATTTTGTCCTTTCGATCAATAAAATAATTTGCATGACATAATATTCAGTGGGCCTAAATTGGACTTCTCGTTTTTCCCACATGATTTGCCTAGGTCTATTTTCAGCAGTATACTCTCTCGGATACGTAATATTAATGAATATTTAAATCGACAATATATATATATATATATATATATATATCTATATATATATATATATATTATATATATTCTGCTTGATTTGACTATTCCCGTTATTCTTGTTTTATTAGCCATGTTCGCCTTTCTTCTTGTCCTTTCATAATTGCTTAACATAATTAACTCGGACCTAGCTATTCAAAGTCAAAAACCAATCATAAAAAATCAAACGAATATAATTCAGTCTTATTTTTTATCGAATTCCTTGCATATCATCCTGTTTCATTTAGACACCTTGGAAAGCTGTGGGAGTCAAAACTGACGAATACATTAAGAAGGCTTACTTTCCTTAAAGCTTTCTTAGGTTGATTTTTTGTAGCTATTCATTTCTTCTAAATAGAAATTAATTCAAATTGGTTTCACATGTATAGCTACTAGACCTACTACAATAAGCATATTATAAGTAGCTGAAAGGATAAGAAATATGAAAGGTGACGTTCTCGTTTAAGTCTATTTCATATGTTTTTTTTTTTTTTTTCTATCAAGAAACCTACTGCTTTAATCAAGGGTTGCTCTTTGACGGCTACAGGGTGTAACACGAGTGTATTCACATTTTGTGGAATGAAAGATAAAGTTTCTTTGAACAGAAAATAATTTATAAACATGCATTTTAAGGTGTCCGTTGTCGGTGCTGGGAATTTAAAATAACCGTTATCATTAGTGGTGCTTTCACGAGGAGTTCGTAGTGAGAAGTCGGATCTAGGTCGCCTGAGATGTATAAGAGAGCGCGGAGGTGGCGTATAGGAGTGATGGAAACGATTAGGCCGATGTTGATAAAGTATCTCCCAATAAAATGTATTCTTTAGGTTTTGAAGAAAAATGCATGCAGCATTGAAACCGTTTCCCTCCCTATCCGTGGTATTCACTGACCACCGATAAAAAACAAAACTAAAAGAGTAAGCCTAAACTGAATCTCATCATCAAGATAAGTTTGCTATCATTAGACTTATTCATTAGACAACTACCAAAGAATTCAAGTATAGATTTAAAAATCTCTCTCCATCTAAAG
>NC_061095.1:20113816-20136316 GCF_015104395.2 Macrobrachium nipponense | reverse complement strand
CATTTTCCCCAGTTCTGATATTTTTTAATGGTCATTTTTATAAAACCCTCGGAGTTGTTTTAGCGACTCAAAATTCTCTGAATTCCAAATTCATTAATGCAATGAAATCATCACCTATTGGGACATTGGTGGAACGAGGCTTTATGAAAATGAATTATGATGAGGATGATAGATTTGGCGGGGATCGGGATGATTATGATGAAGTGGTTGAGATGAAGTCATTTCGTTTATTCAGATTATTACGAGGTAACAAACCACTAATATATAAATTTTTCAGGTCATTGAGCTCTAAATTTGAACATTTTACGACTGATTTTATTTCGCAGATTTCCTGCTAGGTACTAATAGCTGAATCACATCTGAAAAATGTCTAGAGAAATCTAGGTGATGGTGAAAATTGAGCCTGGAATTTTGCTGATATATTAGTACGTATTTTCATATCTTTAACTCATTATTTAGCATGCACGGGCGGCTTCATTTGCCTGTTGTAAATTCTGACTACTAATAAGAACGTATTTTCAACCTCGTAGCCAGAGACCTTTGAAGGAATATTAGTCTTAGTTTTATTTGATCAATTTGTAATGCCCCTTTCTCGCTGGTGAGACGGGTTCAGTGAAGCTACTGAGCGATAAATTAATTGTAAGTGAAACTAATGGATGACACTTCGATTAATGCAACGAAAAGGTACTGACACTCCCTTTGTTTGATTAGATTAGAACTCTGCCAACTAATTCTGTGGACTATAGTTTTTCCTTTATGTTTCTCACCTTTATTCGACTTAGTTAAGTTAAATTACTATTCCAATAACTCTGACCGTCCTTATTGGGTACCTTACCTGTAAAATTGAATTTATTTTTATCTCGTTGCCACCCATGATACTCGGATCAGATTTTAAGAAATCGTTTAAAAGTTTGTCACCTTTATTGAACTTGGTTATGCTAAACCACCAATCCATAAGCTATGAATGCCCTTTATGGGAACGTGCTCTGTAAAATCACCAATCCATAAGCTACGAATGTCCTTTATTGGGAACCTGCCCTGTAAAATCACCAATCCATAAGCTACGAATGTCCTTTTTTGGGAACCTGCTCTGAAAAATCACCAATCCATAAGCTACGAATGTCCATTTTTGGGAACGTGCTCTGTTAAATCACCAATCTATAAGCTACAAATGTCCTTTTTTGGGAACCTGCTTTGTAAAATCACCAATTCATAAGCTACGAATGTCCTTTTTTGGGAACCTGCTTTGTAAAATCACCAATCCATAAGCTAAAAATGTCCTTTTTTTGGAATGTGCTCTGTAAAATCACCAATCCATAAGCTACGAATGTCCTTATTTGGAACCTGCTCTGTAAAATCACCAATCCATAAGCTACAAATGCCCTTTATGGGAACCTGCTCTGTAAAATCACCAATCCATAAGCTATGAATGCCCTTTATGGGAACCTGCTCTGTAAAATCACCAATCCATAAGCTACGAATGTCCTTTTTTGGGAACCTGCTCTGTAAAATCACCAATCCATAAGCTACGATGTCCTTTTTTGGGAACCTGCTCTGTAAAATCACCAATCCATAAGCTACGAATGTCCTTTTTTGGGAACGTGCTCTGTTAAATCACCAATCCATAAGCTACAAATGTCCTTTTTTGGGAACCTGCTTTGTAAAATCACCAATCCATAAGCTACGAATGTCCTTTTTTGAAACCTGCTTTGTAAAATCACCAATCCATAAGCTACGAATGTCCTTTTTTGGGAACCTGCTCTGTAAAATCACCAATCCATAAGCTACAAATGCCCTTTTTTTTGGAACGTGCTCTGTAGAATCACCAATCCATAAGCTACAAATGTCCTTTTTTGGGAACATGCTCTGTAAAATCACCAATCCATAAGGTACAAATGCCCTTTTTTGGGAATGTGCTCTGTAAAATCACCAATCCATAAGCTACGAATGTCCTTATTTTGGAACCTACTCTGTAAAATCACCAATCCATAAGCTACGAATGCCCCTTTTTGGGAACGTGCTCTGTAAAATCACCAATCCATAAGCTATGAATGTCCATTTTTGGGAACGTGCTCTGTTAAATCACCAATCTATAAGCTACAAATGTCCTTTTTTGGGAACCTGCTTTGTAAAATCACCAATTCATAAGCTACGA
Organism: Macrobrachium nipponense; assembly: GCF_015104395.2. Classification (NCBI taxonomy): domain Eukaryota; kingdom Metazoa; phylum Arthropoda; class Malacostraca; order Decapoda; family Palaemonidae; genus Macrobrachium; species Macrobrachium nipponense. The sequence goes on along the minus strand of NC_061095.1, from coordinate 20,134,161 downwards.
ATGTCCTTTTTTGGGAACCTGCTTTGTAAAATCACCAATCCATAAGCTACAAATGTCCTTTTTTTGGAATGTGCTCTGTAAAATCACCAATCCATAAGCTACGAATGTCCTTATTTGGAACCTGCTCTGTAAAATCACCAATCCATAAGCTACAAATGCCCTTTATGGGAACCTGCTCTGTAAAATCACCAATCCATAAGCTATGAATGCCCTTTATGGGAACCTGCTCTGTAAAATCACCAATCCATAAGCTACGAATGTCCTTTTTTGGGAACCTGCTCTGTAAAATCACCAATCCATAAGCTACGATGTCCTTTTTTGGGAACCTGCTCTGTAAAATCACCAATCCATAAGCTACGAATGTCCTTTTTTGGGAACGTGCTCTGTTAAATCACCAATCCATAAGCTACAAATGTCCTTTTTTGGGAACCTGCTTTGTAAAATCACCAATCCATAAGCTACGAATGTCCTTTTTTGAAACCTGCTTTGTAAAATCACCAATCCATAAGCTACGAATGTCCTTTTTTGGGAACCTGCTCTGTAAAATCACCAATCCATAAGCTACAAATGCCCTTTTTTTGGAACGTGCTCTGTAGAATCACCAATCCATAAGCTACAAATGTCCTTTTTTGGGAACATGCTCTGTAAAATCACCAATCCATAAGGTACAAATGCCCTTTTTTGGGAATGTGCTCTGTAAAATCACCAATCCATAAGCTACGAATGTCCTTATTTTGGAACCTACTCTGTAAAATCACCAATCCATAAGCTACGAATGCCCCTTTTTGGGAACGTGCTCTGTAAAATCACCAATCCATAAGCTACGAATGTCCTTTTTTGGGAACGTGCTCTGTAAAATCACCAATCCATAAGGTACAAATGCCCTTTTTTGGGAACGTGCTCTGTAAAATCACCAATCCATAAGCTACGAATGCCCTTTTTTGGGAACGTGCTCTGTAAAATCACCAATCATTAAGCTACAAATGCCCTTTTTTGGGAACCTGCTTTTTAAAATCACCAATCTATAAGCTACGAATGTCCTTTATTGGGAACGTGCTCTGTAAAATCACCAATCCATAAGCTATGAATGTCCATTTTTGGGAACCTGCTTTGTAAAATCACTAATCCATAAGCTACGAATGCCCTTTTTTGGGAACCTGCTCTGTAAAATCACCAATCCATAAGCTACGAATGTCCTTTTTTGGGAATGGTGCTCTGTTAAAATCACCAAAGTCCAAATAAGCTACTAATGTTCCTTTTTTTGGGAACGTGCTCTGTTTAAAAGATCACCAATCCATAAGCTGAACGAATGTCCTTTTTTGGGAACCTGCTTTGTAAAAATCACCAACTCCATAAGCTAACAATGCCCTTCTTTGGGTTTAAGGAACGTGCTCTGTAAAATCACCAATCCAAATAAGCTTACAAAGGCCAATGCCCTTTGTTTGGGAAAACGTGCTCTGTTAAAAGAATCACCAATCATAAAGCTACCAAAATTCCTTCTTTGGGAACGTGCTCTGTAAAATCACCAATCCATAAGCTACGAATGCCCTTTTTGGGAAACTGCTCTGTAAAAGTGATTTTTCAGGTTTCTTGAATCTCATTGCGATCCATCAGAATCAGATTCCCCTAAAAAAAAAGAAAAAAAAGTTTATGAACGTTAATTTTGGGAAGAGGTCATCAGGCACCATACTCGTCAACTGTCAGGTATGCAAGTAAAAAGAAGAAGAAGAAGAAAAAAAAAAGACTGTGATCTCTCATTTCGTATGAGTATATTCCTGTAGAGTTTCAGTCAGTTAGTTGTTAGATTTGTAGCTTTTTTTTCTTGTAACTCTGCTGTCCAACTCCTTTCCTTTTACATCTGCCATTCAGCGCAGCCATTCTCTCTCTTTCATAGCATGTGGAAGATCTAAACGTTTCAAATTAAATGAAGTTGGAAAATTTCGAGATAATAAAAAGTTAGAAACGTTATACTCGAACTTTCCTTTTACCTGTACAGAGATGTAATGTATGAGCCTAGTGGATATACCTTTGTTGGACTAAAACCATGGAAGCTATCGGAATTACATTAGTTAAGTAGGAACCATTACTGTGTAATACATAGTTTCCGTGCATGTAGTGAGAATATAACCTCAAAGGAAATCAGATATGAAGTCTCAGAATATTGTTTGAGATATTCCACTGTCAAACCTTTTTCAGATTAAAAACAGCCAATGTGTTGCATTCATCATAAAATAAGGATTTGACTCAAACTCTTGCCTGGTGTAGTTAATGTCGAGTCCTTAAGACTGGTTGTTGACAAAGGGTTAAGGTACAGGTGGAAAATTCTACCTACGGAAATGAGGTTGTGGATTTTGATAAAGGTTATCAGTGACTGAGGCTGAATGGCAGATGTAGAAGGAAAAGAGTTGGACAGCAAAGTTACAAGGGTTATTGATGACATTTGACGTAAAACTAAGCTTTGCAATCTCACGGTTTTACATTTTATTGAGAAAAAAGTGCCATCGAAAAAGCACAACGGTAAAATGAGGCAAAACGAAGTTGTATGATGTTTAGGAAAGTTAAAAATATACATGGAGAGAGAGAGAGAGAGAGGAGAGAAGGAGAGAGCGAGAGAGACCTGATGGAGGAACGGATGATGCCCGAAGAGAGAGGAGTGAGAGAGCCCCAACGTAGTAACGCTGCTGACCTAATATCGCCGTATGAGCCGAAGAATGATCAGACGTATTTTTATCTCTCCTGAGAAACGCGGTCTTTACAACTTCTTAATAGATCTTCCTTTGTTCTCCCACATTGCGAATCTTTATAAAATACTAATCAAGCGAAGGAAAAAGGAAGAAGGTTTCTTAGGAAATCTTATGTTTTTTTTTTTTTTTTTTTTTTTATAGCTCTGGACTCTCGTGCAAGGATTCATTTATCTTGATCACAAAGATTGAATGTTTCCAGAACTAGATTTATTGCGCATGTTGTTTCAGATGCAATTTTAGAATATTTTTTTATGTAGTTATTTTCTTATATAGATTATTTTGATTTAGATTTGTTTGCAGAATGTTTTAGAAGTATATGTTTCAAATGCAGAATATATTATTTTAGATTTATTTAAATTTTTCAATTTATTTTAAAGAAATGGGGTTTGGGATTAATGAAATAAATTTCAGTTAGTTCTTAATAATAGTATCTTTTTCATATCTTACAGTTTTAAGTTTTCAGGGGTGACATTCTACATAATAATATTATGCTATTTTTTTACCATATGAATTATGAGTCATGACTGCATTAAAAACGAGAGCACTGAAAGACAGCATTATTTCTTCATTACGTTTCTTTTGAATCACGGGGCGTGGAAACCCCCCCCCCCCCCCCCCCCCCCACCCCCCCCCCCCCCCCCCCCCGTTACGTCGATAAATAATTTATTTTTCGATTACTCGGCGAATAACCCTGCAATCTATGTTATTGTTGTTGTTTTTGTTGTTGCTATTGTTGTTCTTATTAGGGGGTTAGGGAAGCCCTATGGAAAAGCCCGAAAATGGTGTGTCCTGTCGAGTTAAAGATACAGAAATTTTAGGATAGAATAGTTGTTATTTATTTATTAGAATAAAAATGTAGAAAAATAAATAATGTGCATGTTAAACAGTATAGAGCAATTATTGCTAATAGAAATAGCGTAATTTTTAAAATTTTCGCTATTTAACCGTAGATTTTAGCGCACGCAACACGTAAGCTGGCGGTCGGATCACGCCTTGATAACGTTACTTTTCGTCAACCGACTATGGGTAAAGTAACTATACATCCAAAGGAAATAAGTGTAATTTCGAGAAACAGAAAAAAAGATAAATGAAAAATTTCACTGATGAATCTCCCTTCATCTCCCTGTATTAGTTCAAGAGAAACTCAATTTCATGGCTTTGAAATCGTCCATCATCTCTGATGGTACCCCCGTAATCAATTCCAAATCCGTTTCCATCAAGAGTGTGATTGATGCTCTTGTCTTTTACATTTGATGTAGTTTCCGGTATTTGAAATTGCCTTATTCCCTTTTTCGGTATTCAAGAAAATATCCGTCATTGGAGCGACATGTTTGTTTGATAATTAGTCAACTTTAAGCAGAAAGAAATGGTAAATAGGGAGACAGACAGGTAAACAGACAGTGGTCGAAGATATGAAGTTTGTGTTAAGCTCGCATTACGGGCTGCTCCATGAGCAAGAGCCCGTGCTGGCATAAGGTCAGCTAAATCTAAAACAACATTGTGTTTACTATTTTTCTCTCTCAAAAACTGGCATCCCGAGAGAGAGAGAGAGAGAGAGAGAGAGAGAGAGAGAGCGAGCCTCATAAGTCATGGAATATAGAGTTTAGGCCAAAGGCCAAGCACCAGGAGCTATGAGGTCATTCAGTGCTGGAAAGGAAATTGAGAGTAGGTAGGTTTGAAAGGTGTAACAGGAGGAAAACCTGGCAGTTGCACTATGAAATAATTGTTAGGAAGGGGTGGATAACAAGATGGAAGAAGGAAAGTACTAATGGAGGTAAAGTAAAAGGAGTGAAAGGGATTACAGTTAAGAGAAATAAATGTCAGGGTGCAACTCATTCATAGGTAAACGACCAATTGACAGATATGCTGACGTAATTCACCTAAATCATAGTCACAAGTACTTTTAATTCGAGGATCAGGTCATCTGATCATCTTCGTAATAGATCTTCCTTTCAGATGTGACATGGCGGATCTCTTGAAAAGTTCTGAAATGAAATGAAATTTTCACTTAAAAACGAAAAAATTTCCACTTTTTTCTTCTTTGAAGGTCATCTCAATGTTCAGAAAGCTTGTTCTCGATGTTTTAGGGTAACAATGTATGTCTGTGTGCGTGTGTGTTTGACAGTCTTTTGTAGAATATTTCTGAAAATATTAATTACAAAGAAGATAACGGGAGAACTTCAGTCCAATGCAGTCACCTTAACGTTTCGAACAATTTGTTTTCAACGAAATAGTTTAGATTTTTTTTTTTTTTGCCAATAAATGTTTGTCTTTTAGTTGCCTCGGTTTCAGAGTGTTATCCCTTTAATGTTCCCTGAAAAAAGATAAAGTGTCCAAGCCTAAGGATCCGGGAACTGGAAGTGAATGTTGTAAGAAAGGTAGAAAATGTTTAAGGACGAGAGAGAGGTTTCTTAGGAAATCTTATGTTTTTTTTTTTTATAGCTCTGGACTCTCGTGCAAGGATTCATTTATCTTGATCACAAAGATTGAATGTTTCCAGAACTAGATTTGTTGCGCATGTTGTTTCAGATGCATTTTTAGAATATATACTACATAAGAGAGGGAGACTCTCTATACTTCATAACTTGGCGCAGACCATGATCAGCGATGGTTAACATATTCATTGCTGATAGCAACTGCTGAAATTTTGTTGACGAGTACAATTTTTTAAGTAAGTTACAATATTGTGTGGATATGTTCCAAAGGATGTTGTTAACACTTTTTAATGATAATGATCGAGTCTTCTGCATCAAATTAAGAGATACTTTAATATAAGACCTCATGGAACTCGTTGAAATCTAGTTACTTGAATTAAGATCTCTTAGAACAATGTGTTATTAAAGGATTTTCAATTTTAGGTTATAATGAACGAGCTAACAAACCCAAAAGATTTCCTTTCTAGTTCCCTCATTCAATATCTGATTTAAGAATACAATCTCTCTCTCTCTCTCTCTCTCTCTCTCTCTCTCTCTCTCTCTCTCTCTCTCTCTCTCTCTCTCTCTCTCTCTCTTAGGAATTAGTAGTAAATCAAGGGTAGGAAAATGTAAAATATGGAGAATTATCAAGTAAATGTGCTTTTAATATATGAAAGAACAGAACAGGATGTTCTATTCACTCGTCTGTCCCCCCCTGGACGTGACCCCTTGGACTTGACCCCCTGGAAGTGACCCCTTGGACTTGACCCCCTGGGCGTGACACGAGATTGGCCGAAAAATCGAATTAGTAGAGGAGACGAAATCAAAGAGAGAGATGAGAGACGTTGGTCAGTCAAGTCTTGTGATATTGATGCCAGAGTTTTTTTTATTTATTTATATTTTTATTTTAGTTATTTTTCATTTATTTATTTTATTTTTTGCTGGCAATCTTTTGTGGAATAGTTTTGAATATAGTATTTATACATAATATAACGGGAACTCCAGTCCAATGTTGTTAACAAACATATGATTGTCACCTTGGATATAAAAAAGCTCTCAAGACTTTTATTTCACGCTTTCACAACAATAGTAGTCGTAGGAAACTGTTGTTAATCCATTGTAGAACTCGGTCAACATAATTATGAAGAACTGAACAGAAGAGAGAGAGAGAGAGAGAGAGAGAGAGAGAGAGAGAGAGAGAGAGAGAGAGAGAGAGAGAGAGAGAGAGAGAGAGAGAGAGAGACGTTCGAAGCATAGTGAATAACTCTGAGATAGAACTAAACATGAAATAAGGCTTTTGATGGAATGTATGCCCGTAGACACAAATGCAGGACAGAGCTGTATGCAAACAACACAAGTATTTCAAATGTTATCCCAAGCGATGACCACCACTTCATCACCCAGTGAGAATCTGATTTTATGTTTTAGGAAAAGATTTAAACGTCAGCCATGTTGGTTGCTATTGCTTTCAGCAGATATTTACAGAGAGAAAACAACATAAGTAGAGGCTGAATGTAACCCCGTTGTTCAGATTAGTTGCTAATACAACATAGAATGTTGTTTCAATTTATCTCCGGAAAAAATGCTTTTATGTATATATTTTTATTTTTTCGGTAAACAGGTAAATAAAAACCGCTGTGTAATAAAGCCCCGATATCCAGCTTCCAACCGGTCATGATGTGTGGAGCCGAATTTCCAAGCGAATTAAACCCCTCTCGTTTAAAGGGCCGGAATAAACATTAATCTCATGTGCTCTGGTGTTTGTTCCAGTCGAGGTGAACACGACGCATCCAAACAGCGCGTGTGATTTGTGGCAGGTTTCACCCAACACAAGTTGCGAACAATGAACATTTATTTCGGCCCACGCGACCAAATGCAAATCCGAGAGCGATCGAAAATTATTCATATTGTGACGCCTTTTCATCTCGTTTCGTTTCGTTTTTCTCTTCTTTCGAATAGCGAGAGGTGATTGTGTGTGTGTGTGTGTGTTTTTTTTTTTTTTTCTTTCTTTTGTGACCCCCAAATATTTCATGACCTTTTTACGGTTTCAGGTTTGGATGTGGGATGGAAATGCCTCTTTATTGTACCGCATTCTATTTTTTCTTTTTTTACCATGATGTGTGTATATGCGATCGTGTATGGCAAAGGTGTTGTGCGTTGATTATGTTTTGTTTATAGTATGAAAACCATAAAAATGAGAATGCTTGTGTTTGTTTTCACTCTTATCAATTGCAGATAAGTAAGGCCACGATGAAAGTTCTAATTTGACCTCCGGAATAAGTCACGAACTTGCTGATATTAATGAAATAGGAGTCACTACTGAGAGTTGAATTTCCACGCGATGTCTGTCTGGGAGAATATTGTATTTTTGCCTCACTGAAGAGTTGCAGTATTTACTGAGGTCATGATACGAAAACACACCACTCCGCGGACTCTTCTTGACGTAGCGCATGATTTATACGAGCTCTGCTATTACACCTCTATAAATCAGAACCCCTGCAAGAGATTAGGAATCTGTAGTAATAAATCTATCTTGCTTTTCAAACAGACGTCATTATCAGTGCTCACTTTGATTTATACAGCATGATGCTTTGTGTAGGTGTAATTCTTTGTGGTTTTAAGAACAACTTGGGATGGAAGCATCAGCTCTGAAATGTTGACAGAAACATCGAGTGAAGTAATTGCTATTCTAGGAGTACACGGTAACTCACTGTCAAATTATTATTATTATTATTATTATTATTATTATTATTATTATTATTATTATTATTATTATCCAGAAGATGAATCCTATTATTTGGAAGCACCAGCTCTGAAGTTATTACGATTCCAGGAGTACAGGGTAGCTCACTGTCAATCATTATTATTATTAAAATTATTATTATTCGGAAGATGAACCTTATTTATTAGTAAGAACCCCACAGGGTCCATGGACTTAAAATACAAGCTTTCAAGGCATAAAGAGGGAAAGATCGCTTTAATATCTTTAGACATCAATGAAAAGAGTTTTGTCTAAGTGACAAGTTTCCTCCAGACTGTCGAGACAATAATTTACTGTCCGAGGTTTTTAATTATTTGTAACAATGTTGATTAATTGTACCGCTTCCTCTAAGAATGGGACGACGATTAATCAACGTTATTGCAGTTTAATGAGGGACTCGTGAAAACATCGTTAGAGGGAATCTAGGAGACAGCGGCCTTCGGTGGCATTTCGGTTTGATTAATACAGCCGCAATTTGTTTTGCTTGATACTTTTAAGTCGCGTTTTGCGCGATTTTGATTCTGTACTAAATAAGGAAAATTTAATTTTTGTTAGAAATTTAGTTATTGGTTCTGGAAGATGACGGAAACTAGATAACATTGCTAAACAGCCTTTAATGAAAACCGTGTTGTCTTTCTCCTTCGTGGGAAAATCCCCCCTCGTATTAAATGTTCTTTTTCTGCGTTAGTGTTTGTATGTTTTACAGTGTTGACAGAAAACAGTCCGCCTGAGTTATTGTTTTAGCAGTGCTTGCAAAAGCCTGCGTCCTTTGCCGAGGGGGGGGGGGGGGTGGGTGGGGGGGGGGGGGGGGGGGGCTGTTGGAGGGGTGGGGGACAATTTTTTCTGGGCAGGGAACCTACTGGGGAGCACTGACTTTTTTTTTTTCACAACTTTGCAGAACGACAGAAGGTTTTTGTCATGTTTCCAGAAGAATGACTTTTGTGAAATGTTGCCAGAAGAAAATGAAATATATTGTCCGAAGTTACGTAAGAACAAAGTCCAAACAAAGAAATAAGTGAATAAATAAATAAATAAATGTGTAAATAAATAAATACATAAATAAATAAATGAAGGTGCAAATACATACATAAATAAACAAATAAATAAATATAGAAATAAATAAATAAATAAATAAATAAAGATGTAAATAAATAAGTAAATACATAAAATAAAACGAAGAATATTCGCATCATTGAATTTTCCTTTAGGGTGATGATTTTTTTTTTTTTTTAAGTTCTCATTTTAGTTTTCTTCTCGTCGAACAGACGCTTTAGGCAAAGTGACCTTTGCAGTGCCTTCTGCCGGCATAAATCATGGCCCGCCTGCTCTCGATCTCCTGTTAATGCTCTTTGGCAGCATACGTAGCACCTTTGGCCCATTGTTATCGAGCCCAGTTTCAAAGAGACTTTAGGGTACCTCCTCCTATTTTCTCACGCTATGAATTGCTATGTATCCTTTGTTTCGTTCTGGTGGGCTTCCTACTTCTTTTGTGTTGGTGTTGTGTAGCAGGTAGGATTATCGTTTGTTACGCACGTAAGTGCACGTATGTGAATATGTAGTATGTGCAATTTATGAATATACACATGGGCACTCTTATTAATTGTTAAATTAATTGCCTCTCCTCGTGTATTTCACTGACGTGATTATGCAGGGAAGACTCCCGCAGGCACGCACATATTTATGTGTATAATTATGAGTGTAAGCATGTATACAGAGACACCCACCCACCACACACACACACTTATATATATATTATATATATATATATATATATATATATATATATATATATATATATATATATATATATATATACATATACATACATACATACACGCACACAAACATACATACACATATATATGTGTGTGTAACCATGTATATATATATATATATATATATATATATATATATATATATATATATATATATATATATATATACACGCACATACAAGAATTCATTATTTTATGTATTTGGTGTGTATGTATGTTTTGTGTTTGTATGTATGTTATAATATATTATATTATATTATATATATGTGTGTATATTTTCTCCTGTTTGCTAATGCTCAATTTTTAATATTTATTAAGAGAACAGTAAATCTGTGAAGTTTGGTGGAAAACAGGATTTGATATCAAAACTTTTTCCCTAAACCAGTGGTACTCGAATGAAGTTTGTCATGAGATTTAATGGGTTTTCTGAAACCAAAAGAATATATATATATTTTTTTGTGATTTGTGGATGGCTATGAAAAATAGTGCAATGTAAAAATATTGAAGGGAACAGTTGCGCGGATTATATAGATGAAGGGTAAAGGCAGTAGGGAAATAAATGTTTAAGTAATATTTTGGATTTTCGTCAACGGATATCAAAATATGAACGGCTGTGTAGAATGTGCCATCAATCCATCGGATACGCAAAGCTGATCACCGATCTTAAGCCCATTAAGAGATGTAATAAGGTCATCTGAAGATTTCACAGGGAAAGCTGTACTCAATGTTTTTTTTCCAACATGGTTTAACCCAAACTCTACAGCACTTCATCCACAGTTCAAAGCCTCAGCCATTGACACAAGCACAGCATTGCCATAGAGTAATAGCAACTTCCACAAAGCTTTCGTTCGTCTTCATTGCTCTTTCAGAAGTTGCAGCTCTGATGCGTGATATTTCCCATTATTGGTCTGACCCTTTTCCAGGTAATCTATCGTAGTAGTGTGTTTCCATTCTTCCTTAGAACAATAATATTGTAGTGAACCAATATCTCATTCTTGGTTACTGATTTCCTGTGGATGTTGTCTGGATCGGCTGGAACCGAATGTGGTGTCCTGGAACTTCCCTATGTGGCTAGAGTCTGTTCCTGCCAACATCATCTTTCAGATTGCTAGTCATCTGGAGATGTCAGACAGAGTATTATTCTAGAGACACTGAATGGCATTCTCGCGTCCTTCGGTAGTTCGACTTTTTTGGACATCCGGACCTGAGGGCTTTATTTAGTGCTGTTCCTGTCCCACTTGAATTCATCAACACCTTTCACAATTATGGAATGGGACGAAGTGTACTTACCATATCAAGGTGTTTTGCTCAATTATCCTTTTGTCGGTTCTTCATCAAGGTGCGGTCTAATTTTGTTTACGATCTCGTATGTCTTCTGAATATTTTTGATATCTCAAAAATTGTGCCTCTAGAGTAAATGCAAAACTGATGAGGTATTAAGTGGCAGAAAGGGAAAGAGTTTGTGTGTGTGTGTGGGCGCGCGGAAAGAAAGCCAAGGAATTTGCAGTGACTGAACCATCTTTACACTGATACAAACCGATGGTCAAGACAGATTGACAAAGCTTGATAACATCAGTCTCTTGGAAATGTCAAATCTCAAAGAAAGAGAAGGTAGCACGAGATTTGGGAAATGTTCTCAATGATATTCCTTTTACTGCTGACATAACTGACCTTTCTTTATTTTCTCTGACTTTCTCTTGATGTAGACATTTATTTCCTAACACACTGGACAGTACGATACCCCTCTTTTTATGTTGCGCAAAAGGATAAACATAAAGAAAACCCGTGTCATAGATTCACTCCGTGAACCGACAGACAGACACGGCGACGAGATGGGAAACGAACGTAAAGCGGAAAAGTGAATATACGATACTGTCCCAGGGGAAACATAAAGAGAGGGCGAGTGAACAAAAACTGTAGCTAGGGCGAGATAAGACCCCCCATAGATGTCAGGAGGAATAAAAACGCGAGACGAAAAGGCGTGAAATATAGTTCCCCATTAGTCGGGAGAAAAAGAGAAAATGGTTATTATCATTTCGGCGTCGTTTTTTATGCCTTATTTTATTCTTATCTCCGGTCACCCGATTCTGTTGCAGTTCTTTATCTTCCTGATTCTCTCTCTATCCCTTCTCTCTCTCATCTCTCTCGCTCTCTCTCCTCTCTGTCTTTTTTTTTTTTTTTTTTTTTTTTTTTTTTTGTTAAGTTTTCGTTTTAAATGGTTTTATTTCTGATTTTCTCATTCGAACATTCGAAGTGCTTTCGTAGATTCGTAGAGGGTGATAGTTTGTCCATTCTCTCTCTCTCTCTCTCTCTCTCTCTCTCTCTCTCTCTCTCTCCTGCCTTCATGTCATGTATTTCTTCCTTCTTATTCCCTTCGAGATTTTTTTGCTCCCTCCCTTCCATTACCTCTTCGATTCTAGCTGAACCTTTTCCTTCTAGGCAAGCGAGAGAGAGAGAGAGAGAGAGAGAGAGAGCTCATGGTTCGTTAGACTCTCAAACTTAGCCTTTTCTGGCTTTGTGTGACCATTGACAAAAGCTTTCTTTTAACGCCCAGCTTCATTCGAAATTCTGTTACTTGTCAGGTCTGTCTGTCCGTCTGTCTGTTTAGATGTCTGTCTGGATGTGCGGCTTTTATTTACGGTCGTGTAAATTCCGTCTGTTGGTCTGTGCCTAATTTTATTGCTGTTATACATTTTTTTTAAATGTAATGACAGTCCTCATGGATGCATAATTCTATTATCACCCAGTAATGTAATTTAATTTAATTTTTTCTTTTGCAAAGTACGTGTGGCAGAAAAGCCTTTTTTCTCTGATAATCAAATTTATTTTCATGATTTCATTATTATGAAGTCTGTTTGCCTGGGTGTAAATTCTCCTGGGTCTCTACTTATATTTTATTTTCTGAATGATTTTTACTGTATTTTTCCCATCAGACTGACATACGAAGTCTGTGTGTCCTATTTTATCTATAACGTTTCTACCAGTATACATTTTCACACAACTGTCCTCGATCTTAGAGAATCGCTGTGTTAATCGTCCTAAATCTCTTGGGGTTTTCCTTAGTTATCCAGTAATTATCTTCCCCCTCTGTCTCGAGGGCATGTCCTTAGCCTCTAATAACGCCTCACCACCCTGTGGTTCTTCCCCTAATCTGAGCTTGTGGTTCCCTTAACTGCATGGAACATCCTTGGTACACCCCCGTGTGTAATCTGAAATCGCCTGACTGTACCCTCGTCAGCATTAATTATGAGTCTAATTCGTTTTTGGACTAGTTCAATTAGCCGTACATATTTAACCGGAATGCTACAGTGACCCAAGGTCTTCGTAAATATTGGTCTGCGGACAACGTCTCAAACAAAAACCATCAGAAAGGGATTTTTAAATTCCATACACTGATTCACACAGGAAGGTCGAAGCACAAATATTTGACCTGTGGAAACCTTTTCGAAAAACAAGCTTCTTAAGCACTGAGAGACTGACGAGCTTGAATTAGTTTGTGAAATTATTTATGAGTCCGTACCTTCTACCTCAAAACAAATCACCATAAGAAATTTATATTCTTAACTTTTTAATAAATGGCATGGACTTTTTATGCAAAAATATTAAACAAACGATGTCACTGTCAAGTTCCATTAGGCAGCAAATGGTTACCATAACGGCAGAAACATAAAGAGATATGATGTTTCTACGACCATTTTGCTAGTGTCCATTTCTTTTTCAAAATAACTTTTATTAGTATCTATTGGCAAAACTTATCTACTACTTCTACTCCAGTAAAAATAATAATGTAGATGTTAACTTCAGTACATATAGTTGCTGTCCATGCATTAGTGACTGAATTAACGACACTAATGGCGATGTATGAAAAGAAATAAAAATGTTAATAACAACAGCAATAACATCGTCGAAACAGGCCATTACTTGTAGACAGCAGTAGTGCTCACAATGAAAGTAATGTTAATAACATCCATTCAAAAAATTTTTTTTAAATAAATTCGTTAGTGTATACATCAGTTCCAGCTACACTGAAAACAGCAGCAATGTAGCTAACAGTCAAAATGAAAAGGTAAAAAAAAAAAAAAAAAAAAATTCGTTAGAGCAAGCAACGGATGCCGTAATTCCTAGGGGGTTCCCATTCGTTAGAAATATCACAGCGCATCAAACCAGAGCAGAGCGCAGGTAAATCCGGAAGCATCGTTGGGTCCAGTTTGCAACGGGACTGGTGAAAAATCACAAGGGATAAAGTACCTGTATTGCTGACAATTTAAAGTGCAGGTGTTTTATTGTAGTTGCATCTGCGTGGGATGGGATGCAGGTTTGCATTTCACGGTTACTCATATTTCGGCGAATGAGAGAGAGAGAGAGAGAGAGAGAGAGAGAGAGGAGGAGAGATAGGAGAGTGAGAGAGAGAGAGAGAGAGATAGAGAGAGAGAGAGAGAGAGAGAGATTGTCAAAATGAAGGGTTTTACTGTAACTGTAGTGTACAGATGAAAGTTCGCATTTGAATGTCAGTTATATTTCGGTGAGAGAGAGAGAGAGAGAATTTAAGGGGAAGGTTTTACTATAGTAGATGTAGGTGTATATAGGCAAGGTTGCATTTGAATGCCAGTAATATTTCATTGTGTTTGTGAGAGAGAGAGAGAGAGAGAGAGAGAGAGAGGAGAGAGAGAGAGAGAGAGAGAGAGAGTCTGCGCAGATACAAATTATAGCTTTAATTTCTCATTTCGGTAAGAGAGCCCCAAAAGGAAAAGAAAGAAAACCGGTTTAATACGAATATTTTAGCCATATCTGGCCGAACGCAGTTTTGCATTTTACAACCAGTCATATTTCAGAGAGAGAGAGAGAGAGAGAGAGAGAGAGAGAGAGAGAGAGAGAGAGAGAGAGAGAGAGAGTCGCATTGAGTTTATGTTGTGTCCTAGTTTTCTTGTTTTGTCCACGATTTTATTTGTTTGTTGACTTAGACGATATATTTTCTTTTCATTTCTTTTTACTTTGGATGCGACTCTTTTCAGTTATTGGATGATTAATTTGCCCCGTCTTGCTCTGTCTTTGTACTTTTATGTGTGTGGTTATTTATTTCTTGCTTCACATTATATTCATCTTATATGTAAGTTTGTGTATTTGAGTCGGGTGTTACCTTTTGCTTTGACCTTTCTTTGCTGCAAAGAAAGTTCCTTGAAAGCAAATCCTTAGATTTCTTTGTAAGTGCTGGACGCAGGAAAATGGTGTATGTAGTGTTCGTTGGAAAAGATATCTCTACAATTGATTTGACATCAAATTATACTTCAAAGACCTACTAATAAATACATGTAAACCCAAAATAATAAAAAAAAAAAAAGCGATGAACCTTTTAGGAAACGACTTCTGTTATTGTAAAACGATTCTCCAATCTGTTGGCTCTTGAAGCCAAATCATTGGTCCGAATTTTCGTGGGTCCTAATTTGCGTAGGCGACGGTTTCCCTTAAATTAGAATTCCTGACATTCACAAGAGAGAAGGAGAAGTGCTTTATGTGTTCTCTCTCTCTCTCCTCTCTCTCTCTCTCTCTCTCTCTCTCTCTCTCTCTCTGCAGAAAGTGACCTATTTTCGTTGTATTCATTTATGGCCATAATTTAGCTAAATGCTTAATTCCACAAAAAATCTAATAAATTTTATATTTCCATCTGCTCTTATAAAAAAAGAATATTTTATATTTCCATCTGCTTTTATTACAAAAAAGAATATTTTATATTTCCATCTGCTCTTATTACAAAAAAGAATATTTTATATTTCCATCTGCTCTTATAAAAAAAGAATATTTTATATTTCCATCTACTCTTCTTAAAAAAAGGAATATTATATATTTCCATCTACTCTTATTAAAAAAATATTCTATATTTCCATCTCCTCTTATTAAAAAAAAGATATTTTATATTTCCATCTGCTCTTATTAAAAAAAAATATTTTACATTTCCATCTACTCTCATTAAAAAAAGAATATCTTATATTTCCATCTGCTCTTATTAAAAAAATATTTTATATTTCCATCTGCTCATACTAAAAAAACGAATAATTTATATTTCCATATGCTCTTATTAAAAAAGAATATTTTATATTTCCATCTGCTCTTATTACAAAAAAGAATATTTTATATTTCCATCTGATTTTATTAGAAAAAAATAGCACGTGTATAATGATACCTGTCATTCAGATTAAGCAAAAATGCCCAATCACTTTCGAAATACAGATGAAATATTGGGAAAAAAGAGAATTTAAAAAAATATTATTGACAGTATGATTTACACCAAGGAAAGGAAACAACAGTTGCTTACAGACCAGGTAGAGGGTTAAGCTTCTTGCAGAGTACTCCGTTCCCCCTGCAACATGCATTGAATTATGTCAAGCCAGCTTATTACATCATTAGTAAATGATTATCCAAAAGCCGAGAATATGAAGGACAACCTTCTTTCCCCTTCCATCACAGTGGTCGCTTTGATCGAGATTGTGGAATGGGTAACAGCTGGGAAAGGGAAAGTGATACAAACTATTGCCACTCCAGGTAACCTGAAATAAATTATAAGCAAATGTATAAATGAATATATGATATACAGTAAGTACAGTATAATACGGAATAAACTGCAAATAAAAAAATGTATAATAGTAAATGAGTATCTAAATAGTATTTTGTTATTGTAAGATATACACAGACTTAATCCATTACGTAGATTCGACAGTCTGGCAACAAATTATGTGAATAAATTAGTGTGTCTGACTGCAAAATGGAAGCTTTTAATAAATACTTTAAACAAAACTATACAACACCAATATTAAAAGAACTATAGTATTGGAGTACTAATTCAAACCTTTTAAATCTTCAGTTTCGTAACTTTCGTGACATAGTTCAGCTTTTAGATACATTAAATAAATTAGATAATTGTATTCAAACAAGTTTTTGTAAGCAGCCAAGTGATAAATGCATTGAGAATCAGTTTCTTGATAAAATGCTGACAGTTAGATATATTCTTCCCCGCCTGTAATAACATTAGCAGTTAATAAGCTGGTGTCCTAAAGTAAAATGTAAAAAGTAAAAAATATCCGTTTATCGTAATATTTAGTAAAAAATTATATGTTCAGTTTTAATATGTAGTATCATATTACATGCTGCTTAACATAAACATTATTACCTGCTGCTCAGCGGCATAATTAAAATGAAATAGGTATCCTATTGCCTGCTGCAAAAGCACTAAAGCAGTAGCAAGAGGTGTTTGATTCAGGAGGATCTGGGGGCCCATCCTGCAAGTCAATGTCCTAATATCTTCGTTAGTGTGTGTGCCCTTTTTACTGTATATTTTTTTCTTTTTGTATTTCCTACGGGTGGGAGTAATTTAGATGCATCTTGGCAATGGTGCAAGAGTGGCTTTATTATGATTCAAAAATTATTAGTTTTGCAAATAAAATCCTTAAATTACTCTCAATTCCCTTGTGAATCTGAGTTCAAGGAAAGACTATTTAAAGATACAAAAAGTCTCCACAGAAATTGGTATTAAGTAACAAAGCAGTTTCCTATATGCTTATAAAACGTCAGAGTTTAATTGAAATAGTGTAAACAGTGAACATTGTCACAATGCATCGACTATCTTTTTGAATGTCTGCTTCTTCATATTTCCTGAAAACCAGATTTGAATAGAAAGTGCAAGTCTCTCTCTCTCTCTCTCTCTCTCTCTCTCTCTCTCTCTCTTAATATAAGTCATTACATTTTTTTCATGTGTTATGGGACAGTAAACGCATTTCTCACTTTAGCGCCTCAGTGGCGTGCTCGGTATGGTCTTGGCCTGCCACCTCGGTGGCCGCGAGTTCGATTCTCGGGCATGCCACTGTGGGTTAGAGATGTGTATTTCTGGTGATAGAAGTTCACTCTCGACATGGTTCGGAAGTCACGTAAAGCCGTTGGTCCCGTTGCTGAATAACCACTGGTTCCATGCAACGTAAAAACGCCATACAAACAAACAAACAAAACAAGCATTCCTCACTTAACGCCAACAATCACACTCACCAAAACCTCAATGAAAACCTAAGGTGAATTGGCTTCTGTAGAAATAATAAAGGAGGACAGTATTAACTTCAACCTGATGTTTTGTGTGAAATAGGTTCTAAACATTTTCAACGTTATTCCTAAAATTGTCATCATACCCTGTCACAAAATAACTAATTCAGCAAAAACTATTCAAATGTTTATTTCCTTATTTACCGCTAAGCCGAATGTATTAAATATGTGTATATAGTTGCCGGGCTGTGGACAGTGGAATATATTATATTGTTACCATCTGCACTTAGAAATATCCATATCATGTGGGTATTGTTACCTGATACTTAATCTAATTTGCGAAAATATACGTACGTTGATTCTCGCACTAATGCTGGAGGTTTCTCGGCTTAATATGCATAATAAAATATGTACATAAATTAGTATTTCCCAAAGTAGCATATACATTATCACCAGAAGTTGCAAGATAAGATTGTTATACTAAAAGGTACAGTATAAAAGAGAAGTGTAATCATTAATAACGACCACTTTTAAGAATCTCGAAATGATAAGCTAAAAGGTCATTGTAAAATGTATTTAGCAGGACGCATTTTTCCAGCAGAATGATATAAGTGTAATATTACCCTCTGGCATGAGCACATGCAGAATAATATATGCACATTGCTACCTTCGGCTACCAGCGTTTCCAGTCATAAAGAAGGATCCCAAGCCATCATGCAGCAGAAATTAAGAAGTAGCAGGAGCTGCATGATTCAGGGGAACCTGGGGACCCATTATGCAAGAATATTGCAATTGCTCGTTTCGTGCAAAGGGCCTCTCTGTGCCCTGCTGCAGTGCAAGGCATCCTATGCATCTACGTCAGGGGGAATTTATGTTTAAGCTATGTCCTTGGGAACGCTAAGTTTGTTAGCGCATGTGCTTCCAGTGTTATGTCTTTATTTTTTTGGGGGGAAGGGGGGATAGTGGTATGGGTGGGGTGGTGTAGGATGTGGAGAAGTGAAGTGGAAGTAATGTATTTTTATGTGCTAGCGTGTATCACATTATATAATTATGATTTGTCGTATTTTTGCATGATTTCTACGTTACTTTACAATAAATGTTGACATTTTCACGGAATACTTTTATTAATTTTTTATATTGGACCCTAAGATTTAAATTGCTATGTTTAACTTATCGCAAAATATTGTCCTTAAACGGCATTCTGTAAATCACACTATATGTGATTTGAGACAACGTGGACAAATTTACCTCTAAAACATTACAGACGGCTAAACAGTTAAATCATAATTTTTTTATCAAGTAATAAAAAGTCATTGGGAAAAAGGCTAAGTATGCTTACTAAATGCTCTTGCCTTTTTTTCTTTTATTCTTTTCAACGTTGATTTATAAAGAAAAATATATTAATTATAGATATGATTTGTTTAGCTCCAGTTCCACAAATTAAATTTGTAAAAATTGCTACGAATTTAGATTTTAGCCCCTCATTAATTTGAAATTCTTCTCTAATCATCATACTCTTAATTTAACATCGAATCGTGCATGAGAAATAGGAAAAAATCATTCAGTGAAATCAACAGAAAATTTTTTATTATATTGTTAATTTTAACTTAGAATTGTCTCTTTACCCACTGTTTTAAATCGATTGTTTAATAATTGTTTAACCGTAAAAATATTGTAATACATTTTTATTTGCCATGATGGATGACACCCAAATGATGAAGAGAAAACAGTGCCAAAATTGTCGCTGGCGAGCGGTTTTCAGCTCTGACTGCGAAGAGGTTGAACGCATCCCTCTATTAAATTGCGAGGAACGAAGGGGATGGAGGTAAAAGGCCTGGAATCTGTCCTCGAGCCGAGTGGAGATAAAGGGAAATAAAATTCAGAGTAAAAAGACAAAAACTGATAAAAAAAAAAAAAAAAATCTGGGTGGAAAAATAAAAGTTAGAAAAAAAAGAGAGAGAGAAGAAATAAAAATATGGCTAACTGAATTTGCAAAGCGAACGGAATGGAACAGTCCTATGTATTAGGTTAGTTCTGTTGGCGGAGAATTTATTTTCTCTCTCAATCGATCTTTTTTTTTTATCTTTAGGTACATTTCCGATTCGGTTGCGTTAGCCAAGGTTCGAGAGAGAATTTTGTTATTTGCATATTCAATCATTCGAAATCTTTTGAGTATTTTATCCCTGGCTTCCAACTATTTCTTGGTGTGCGTCTTTTATGCAGGTCTTTCCATTTCCGCTTTCGTGTTTTTGTTCCTTTTCTCACATCCGTTGGGTGTAGTGGTTGCTGTTATTGTAGTGGTAGTACTGTAGGAATCATCATAGTAATAATATAGCCACATTTATGTTGAGAAAAAGAATTGCTTTTAAAACAATCATGCCCCACGAGACACTTTTTTTGTTTTTACTTTCATTTTTTTCTATCGTTTTCGTTGATCACATTATAATTTGTTTTGATTTAAGTTTCGCGTTGTATATATAAAATTTCTTGGGTTTTTTATGTACCATTTTCCATTAATTTTTACCTTTATTCGAAAATGCAAAATTGGGATATATCTGACGTATACAACAAACGCACGTTCGTGTAACTAGTAGTATAACTATGCAGTTGTATTTTCAATTGTCTTCCT